>NW_009208634.1:32336-172467 GCF_000690835.1 Fulmarus glacialis
TAAGACTTTTTTGTGCTTTTCGGTCTTCAGATGCATTCATGTCACATTTTTCAAGCTTGAGGGCTAGATACCTGTTGCTTTGTTTAACAAGAGCCAGGGTTCTCATGTAATTATGTATTTCAGCTAGCATACTATGCAAAACCTCAAATGCTGCAAAACTTTGCTGGGAGTCGTGGGAAGCAGGAGGAAGACTCCTTGAACGTTCTTGAAGACCTGCAAAAGGAAAAATCAGCAGTACATTTATAAGTAACAATCTAATATTACAAATCAGAGCACACGGTGGAGCAAATGTATGGTAGGCCCCAAATTCCTGCTACAAGAGTAGGATGAATTAACACTGTGGTCTCACCTTATTACTCTGGTTTTTTTATTGTTGTGTAGAGTTTGGACAGTAAAATAACCTGTGTATTGAAATCCAGCGTTAAAACTTGTCTTATTTAATCTTGTCACTGAGAAATACTTCTTCTGCCAGTGATAGGTCATGAGGGTAGTCATCGCCCCATCACTGTTATGTGTCAGTCCCCCCCAGTAAAAACCTATATGACACATTCAGGCTCTACTGACAATATGCAAACTCACCATTTGTAATTACCTCATGCTGTGCCCGTAAGTCTGGCAGGGAGAAAGAACATACTGTTTAGCACATGTTTCCATTTTTACCATGCAATAGATGCGTAGAATTAACATCTAGCAGGGCAGGTAGGTAGTGCTTTAAATACTGGAAGATTTCCATTGCAATCCATGGCACAGTGAATATACTCTTTCATATATCCGTATCCAGAAATGCTTTGCTAAATTGGGGCTTTAAAGTAGTATGCTTTAAAGTAATAAATCATATGAATACTTCAGGTTTTACATAATATATCTATATTGTTCTCTGAATGGAAATTAGTAATAATATATTTAATGTTGGAAGACATAGATGGGAGAGTTGCTTTAATAGCGCTCCTTGTGAGTCAGAGACGTTCTTAATTAAGCTTTTATTGTGTGCGTGTGGAGGGGTATCAGAATAAGAAAAATTCCTCCCACATTTGCAAGAAAAACAATGGAAAGAGGGAATGAGTTCTTTTGCTGCTGATTTTTGTCTCTTACAAATGATTGCAAGAATTGCCTACTTAAGAAATGGACAAAATGCGGATCTTGGTGGAGGGTGACAGGATTGTCATAATATGGCCCTTAATAAAAGATGTAAACCAGAAAGAGCAATGACATGTTGGAACATGGGTGAAGGTGTGTTATGGGTTATATATTGGGCCAAAAAGGGAAAAGTAGTGACAGATGTTGTTTATTGGTAGCAGCTGTCTTGCAGAACAGTCCTTTCTAAGGTGATGAATAACATTAATATCTTTCACTTGTTTTATTCAGTTCAACAGTAGAGTTGTGAGAAATGAAAAGTCCAAAGATTGATTACCTATAGACTCTTGCACCCTCCATCCAAGAAAGGAAAAAATTATCTGTGCAGTTCAAATCAGGACCCACTCTTTTACCCATTGGGTGCCCTGCAGGCTCCACTGCAGAGCAAAGGCGTATCATGTGTTTTTAGCATGCAGAACCAACTTATAAAAGATATAATTGGTGAAACAAAAGGAGAAATGTGATTAAAACTGCTTAGAGTTATATTAGAAAGCTTGATCTTTCTGTCAGGCTGCCTGGCTGCCATCCAGGTAGCTCTCAGGTTTTCCTTGACGCAGACCGAGTGCCTCAGGTTGCTATGGTGGGACTGTCTCGGACCATGTTTCAGTGACAACCCGATCCTCAGCTGTTCCTGCAGATTGTCCAGAGTTTTACCAGATTTGGCTTCCTGGCTAGATGAAGAGCTGGCATAAAGGAGTTCAGATACTGGCAACCAGGTACTTGTTTCTAGCATGTATCGAGATATTATGGTGCATTCTCTATACTCAAGAAATTACAGAGAACATGGCATAAGAACACGAAATAATTTAACAGTGGCTAGATACTGTTTCTATGGACAACCTGAAGTATCAAGTTACTGCAGAGAACAGAGCCTTTTAAGCTATTTTGAAATAAAAATAGTTTGCATTCTAAAAGATTTCTTTCCCAACACTTAATGATTTGAAATTTTAATAGTATTATAAATTATTCGTCTAAGGAGACAAAGCTACTGTACAGTTACAGTGAGATAAAACAGGTATAAGGCATCCTGAACCTATTTGGCAAACAGTGGCTATGAAGATTATTGTCTCACTTGTTATTTCTAATAACACGTCCTGCTGCTTGGGGTCAAATCCTCTTCTGTTTATCAGAACCATTAGTCTCATCAGTGGGTTTATCTACACGAAGGTACAGATACTTTGTCTTATTACTTTAATACTGTTGAGGGGAAGTAACTTCCAAATTTTTACAGCCTCTATTTTAATTTGTTAAAAAATATCATTGCCATTATCTGAAAGTATAAGAAAAAAGTCTGTAAATAAAATGTTAATGTATCACTGCCATTCTGCCTGCTCTTGAAACTCCCTCTGGCCTTCCTGAGCATTTTTTGAGCGAAGTATTCAGGATTCAGTGCCTTTTTAATTTATGCCAAAATTAGTCAGAATTCTTCCTGCTTGGGACAAAGGAAGTGCTACGCAGTCTTCTCTGGCTTTCTCAGTTATTACGTGGGCGCTGTGTGAGGCTCTTTTGAATCGCAAGCAGTTCTGCAGTGGACTCCCTCTGCCCCATGGAGGATACAAGCAAGTAGTTAGTACTTTATTGAGAAACAAATGTAGAAAAATTAAAAGAAAATGTAAAAAGAATCACTTCTAGAAAGTAAACTTACTGAAGTTTCTGTACTTCTCATGTACTTCTCAATGTGGTTACGTGGAATTATCGGATTTAATATGGAGATTCTAGCACAAGTGAGCTTTTTTACATGCGTTTCTAAACTCGGATGGAAGCAAGTTGTCGCTATCAGGAGGGGGATCTGGAAATGGGATCAACAAGACAACCGTAAGATTTAGTAGCTTAAAGGCAGGAAGTGGTTTTCATTCTCCTTTTTACCTTCCGATACCACGGCTTTTCTGCAGCTATCATGGGACTGGAGTATCCACGGGGACCTGTTTAGTTCAAAGCAGCTTCTGTCTTGCTGTTGCCTGAGAAGTATGCAAAATTTCTACAGTTGTCTTTTCTGTGACATCTTGCTGTGTCTCTGGCCTTCCCCAGCCCCTAATCTTTTGCATGGTGTACAACAGGATAATGGTTGCCTTGCTACAGATACTTAAGTAGTTTCTGTGCTAGCAAAAAACTTGCTTTTTCAGGTTGCCATTCACTCATCCAGCATAGCTTACTGCAAAAGGATTTAGGTTGGCCATTAGCAAAACAGCCTGCCTGCCAGAGTAGTGAAACAAGATACATGAGTGTGTTGTGGAATTTCCCTCGCTAGAGATTTTCAAGAACCATCAGAAAAATGGAAGCTGAGGATGCCTGAAGTGCATGAGACCCTTCCCCACTGCAGGAGGCTGGGCTCGGGCATCTCCTAGGTGCCTGCCACTTACGCTTGTGTTATTCTATGGCAAAGGAGCAAAGCTGGGGTTGAAAAAATATTTAAGAAAACAATTCTTTTCTGAAAGACCAGAAACCCCAGTCTTACAAGGTTCTGTTTCATCGTGCTCTGGGTAGCTTTTGCAACTCTTAGAAAAAGATTGCTGAACTTCTCTGATTTATCACAAACACATGCTTAAAGTACTGTCATTCGGGATCTGTCTGGTTTAATAGTTACCTCTGGGAAAGGGCTTTGTCCTGCAATTTTCACAGTGCTTGTTTTCCTTCTTAGCACCACAACACCGTTTCCTTTCCAGGAACTGAGAAAGGCCAGCAGCTCAGGTGTTGACCCTGCAGAGAGGTCAGTTGACCCTGCAGATACTTCCATAGCCTGGAGCTCTATTAAAATAAACATGCATGTGTACACTGCTTTGAAAGTTCATCTTCCACAGCAGCCTTGACCATAGTGTTTTGTCACATTTTCCTTCTTTCCTTGAAGACAGCCAAAGGACGGTCAATATGAGCGTGTGTCACCAGAGTATTGACCACCACCACCACAAGTGGCTGGGCATGCTCTGAGGAGCACGCTGCAGTCACATTGCAGGACATGTTTGCAGACTTGCAGCAGTAAGGGCAGGGAAATCTAGTCTCAGGGATGGCTTTTGGTCTGATCATAGTGATAATAATCTTAAAATAATAATGTAACATCTTATATATGTAGTTTCTTCAATCAAAAGATTATGTTCTTTTTTAGCTTTAATAAGTAGTTGATTTAATAAGAGCTATTGCACCTTGTTAGCCTGTCAGGACTTAACACTATCAATACTAACACCAGGCTACTAATACTACTCATTACTAACACTGTATCAACATGAACTGAATGTCACTGCCACAAACAAAATTAATTTTCTTCCTGTAAGTTTATCATGTGAAGTTATGGCACAAAAAACGTTCTACATTTTACAAATTATTATTTTACATTACTAGTTATTATATGAGTAGACCCATTACATTCTGTGGAGTAAGATTTTTCTCCTGAATAATAGCTTTAGTATTTACCATATGTAGAATGCATTTCCACCTCTCTGATTTCAGCTGCAGATTTATTGACATAAGGGCATTGTGTTTAGAGTGAGGCTGTTTGTTCCTCCTGAAAGATAACACTGGAAGACCGAAATAACCTTAGTTAGCATTGATTTTTTTTTTTTTTTTTTTGGTCCGGTTGTCTGTGATGTTGTCTCCTTTCCAACTGAAAAAGCTCTAAATTCTGCCTTGTGGAAAAAGTCTTGGAAGTTGAAATTTTATTTTAAAAGCCTTGAGATGTGAAATGGACTTTTCAGAAAACCTGTCATATAGCAATGGCTTTCCTGTGGTATTTCTAGCAATAGAACTTTTTTTGCCAAATAAAATGCAATGTGAAAATTGTAGTCACAGGATTTTTATTTCAGAAATGCCGTATTTCTTAAAATCATTAATGTTAAATACCACCAATAAAAAAATTGAGAGGAAGTTGGAGGAATCTATCTCTGATTTGCTTACTTTGTGGATCTGACAGCTGTTTATCTGTAGGAATTGCTACATTCACCTTCTAAGATGAGGTCAGCACCCCTGTCATCTGTGTGGGCCCCCAGGGGTCTAAAAAATGGCTGTAGCACCTTATATTAATAACCATCCCTACCAGTTGTCCAATCAACAGTTCCTATGAAACAGAAATCTCTTCATTAAATATTAGATTTATTAAAGCGTGCTGTGTGATCATCTGAAGAAGACCATGTGTAATTCCATGTTGTTATAATACCTTAAGCTTGTGTATGTTGTCACTAATTCTGCGGGCACTGTGCAGATAGAGAGCAGAAACATGCGAGGGCTCATCTTGAAGGCTTTCTTAAGGAAAGTCTCAAAATCGTTTGAAGGAGAGTTTTGCTTGAGCACATATAGGAACTAATCCTCCCTCACCCCCGGCCTCTGCTGCAGCAGAGCGGATGGCCTGCAGCTGTGGCAGCAGCGTCCCTTCAGGTACCAGCCTTCGTGCTCCTGGTTTTCAACACTTGGTCCAAATGGTTGCCAGACAGCAAGGTTGGGACATTTCTGAAAACTAAATCAGACTTCTCCGTGTGCAATGAGACCTTCAGTAGCTATGAGACTCTTTAGTACTTCTGGACTTTATGTTCTCCTTTACTAAGTGAATTGAATGTGGAAGTATTTCCATTTGAAAGGATGTGGGGAGTTACTGTTTGTCCCTTCAGCTTTGAGTGAGCTAATGAATGTGTTCATGGTAGTAATTAAGTATGTAGAGAAGGTTTGAACCATGTGTAAATAATCATTTGGATAGCTTTATAGGTTTGGGTTTGTTTGTTTTTTTAAAAAAGGAAGGTAAAACAAGCCCTGAAACAAAAATGTGTGCCTGTCACAATCCCAATCACTTTTATCTATTTGCATGTCAAGGGAAGTCTTTAAATACATATAGGCAGAATCTCTCTTTTAGACAAGAATTTAAGCATTTAAAGATAAGCACGTGTTTGAAGGCAAATCAATTTGAGCCTGAACCCATGCTACAAAGCCACCCACCATATTTGGGCTTGATATACTTTAAAATGCAATTTATTCTTCAATGCATTCAGTAAATAGCTCATGTTATCAGACAAGACTTGTCAAGACACCTGTCTCTTCTAAAACTCACCCATTCTGTGAGCATTTTTTCATTTCTTTAGTAACACTCATCATCTTTGTTTTCTTTAACAATATAGTGTTATCTAAGGATCTGATTCTTCTCCTATTAAACAAGAAATTTCCTGCCAACTTTCCTAAGGAAAGCAGATTCAAGACATAGTAAGCAAAACCTGTGTCGTTATTCCTTGTTAAAGAAATAGTCTGGAAATACTATACTTCTAGAAAAAGACATAGAAAAATTGCACGCTTTTTCTATGACTGTGATAAACTATCCAATTATTTTCTGTGTTCATCAGTAACAGCTTTATGAAATTACATTGTGGCATTTACCTTGCTATTTTTTATCTCAAAGTTACAAAATCAGTTTGTTGTATGTGTTACTACTAAGCAAGGCTTTTTTAAAAGAAAGGAGATAGAAATGTAAATATATGGGGGTGTTTAGCTTTTTTCTTTTTTTTTTTTCCTTCTTTAAAGAAGATTAAAACCTTAAAGGCAAAATCCTGTAACAGTTTCTGCCTGGAGAGATCTTGATGACAGTATATATGCTTCTACTGTAGAGGCCCAAAATAGAGTTTGGGAATAATCCTTTGAGGCCTAATTTTGATGCATAATGATCTGGTTACACTCCATCCTGAAACCTGAGGAGTCCTGGACATTGCTCCCGCCCCTTCTCACTTTCCGACATACCTCTCTTGCCTCAATATCCTTCCTCCGTTTAGATGTTGTACAGTGCTAAAACAAAAGCTCTATTTCAGTACATACATACTGGTTAAAGCGGTCAGGTTTAAATATGATACAAAAGCTCTTAGTTTTAATCTTCAGCAATAAAACATCAGTACAATGATTGTTCCTTTGCATTTGTTGTTCATTTAGGCTCTGGTGTAATTATTAAGGGTTGGTGTTAAACCAGCTGGTTTTTCTGGATGCTGCGTGTAATTACGGATGACAGCAATGTGAAGACACCCAACAGATGCCCGGGGTGAAAAGCACTTTGTGCCAGAAGTGCCGTGGAGGTGTCAGTGTTCTGTTGCACGGGGTTACCTGGCAGCTACACCTGTTGCTGCAAGTGGTACCGTTGTACATGGCCTACAGTTTGGCTTTGATGGGGCAGTAGCCATTTAACTGTAACATCTGATTTAGTTTTTTTCTTCCCCAACGCTGTCGCTGTTCGATGCCAATCCCTTCCGGATTAAGGGAAGTGCCCAGCATGTTCCCTTTTAGAAGTTGGCATTCTGAGCAATAGCAAATGCTGAAAAAACTCTCTGTGCATGTAATCTCTCTCTCTCTTTTTCTGCAATATTTTTTTCCATTTTTTTGTTTGTTGTCAGAATTCTTTAAGTACTTACAACATAGAGGATAAAGAATTGAAATGGCACATTTTGCTATGCAGGATAATTCTGTTTCAGTTAGTGTTCCACACTGAACCCTTCTCATTTATGCTGAATCCATACATGTTCCAGCTTTTGTTATTTGGTGTACGGGGTCTTTTTCCTCCAATCTTGCCCCCTTTGAGGGTTGCTGAGTATTATATGTCACTTTCTTATCTTTTAACTTATGACTTATAATACATACTTAACAGATACTACATAATTAACAGTGTTAAATGTAGTTCCAGACAGTTCATTTAAACATCCATTTTGCAAGTATTTACGAATTTTGTGCAATTTTGCATGCCAAATACTTCTGATTCTTATAACACTTGTCTAAGAGCTTGGAGTTAAGCCTGCAAGTCTTTTCAGTCTTTGAAATTGTAGGCAATATGTTTGTATGTACGTATGAGTCTATAAAAGAAATTATATGCTATTGTTTTCCAAATAACTCAGAGTTACTCTTGGCCGCAATGAAAAGAAGTAGTGACATTACTGGGTATAGTTTTGAGAAGAAATTAGTTCTAAATTTGCCAGTTCTCAAGTACCATCATGAAAAGCCTCAGTGCGCTGCATTTACAGTATTCTCCACGAACACCTGGAAATTATCATGAGCCTTTCCTACTCCTTCTTTTGAAAATGAAAGTTAAATAAATGCATTTGAAAAAGATAAACTGAATAGTATAAAGGGCTGAAGGACTCAAAATCAAAACAGGGAACAGAATGTACATTACATAAAGAAACAGCTTTTACTGAGGAAACGATAACCCTCTGTGACTATTTAGTAGAAATACTGCGAGAAGAAATTGTTGTTTATATTAGAACTTGCTTATAGACTGACTACAGCAAATCCACTTAATTTTCATTTGAACTCCTTTGCTAAGAATAGAAATGCCACGATTGGGCATCCTAATGGTATTTTCTAGATCTATCATATACCACTGTAAGACTTTCTTTTTAAAATACATTTAAAGGCCAGCTTTTTTTAGAATGCTCATATTTTCTAAAGTGTGTCTTGGAAACGCTAGTTGTTTGTATCCCACAAATGTTGGGGGTTTTCTCAAGTACTCCCTATTTTCTGATCGCATTTAGTGATCTCTGCTTTCCTGCTTGCGAACTGTGAGAGAAGTTTGGGGAGAGCAGTGTAGCTCCCTTTCTAAGGAGTTGTCTTCAGACAGTTGAATGAATGTCTCTAGTGTGGCTGTTCAGTATGAGATAAATGGATTTTAATTTAAACATAAGACTATTGTTAGTGCTCCTAAAAATGAGTGGTTCACAGCCCTGGGTATGAGCCAGCACACATGTGACCATCTGCCTCTGAGTCACCTGGGAAAGTCACTGCCCGGTTTTGTGCCTGTGGTCTGCAACAGCGGTGTGAATCGTGCAAGACATGGCAGTGTTTTGCTTGAGGACTGTGGAAAAGCATTCCTTATGTGTTTTTGTTGGGTAACAGTGAACAAGCTAGCTGAACTTAATGTAAACTGAGCGTAAAGCTCACGGGTGAATTAATTTCTCTTGTGACTTGGTCTGCTTTGATGAAAGGCCGGTGTCCAGTCATGCACTGTAATGCCAGATGCTACTCCAGCCCCTCCAAACAAGAACTGCTGCCGACTGATGAGGTGGGGACTCTAAGCGGGCTGTAATGAGAGGTGAGGTAGAGGCAGGGTCACCCTGGGGAGTCACTGCTGTTGGACAGACAGTTCATCTGTGCAGTTCAACACTAAAGCAGGATGCAGTGCGCGGATTGGGCCAAGTGCTAGTCTTTAGTGATAAATGTGGAACAACAGACTGACAGAAGAGACAGTTTTGGGGGAACTGGCTAACAGACCTCCAACGTTGTCCAAGACAGACCAAGAAAACTACATTTCCCTGAACTGTTTGAGCATCCTTCTCACACACAGAGATACTGTTTGTGTGGAAGTGGTGTTGATAAGTGAGGCCTGCCGTTTAATCTGATAATTTCAGGATTGGTGTATTGCTTGTAGCTGTTTTCAAGTCATTCAGTGCATTTCTGAAAACTGTTTTGTTGTTTTATTTTAACTGTAAGTATTGTAAGTGAAAAATGGAATTTTATAAAAGTATTAAATATAGAACTGAAAGTACTACAGTAAAATTAGTTTTAAGGCTTTGTTGGTAAAAACAACATGATATTGTGTTTATCTAGCCAAATCAAGAAGAGGATTTTTATCTGTAAAATCACAGGTGCTTTATCTGTGAAGAATTACACTTAAGATGAAAAAAGGAGAAAAGCGGTATTGTAGACTGATTATCATATGAAGTGTGAACTGTGCACTCTCAGAACATCTTGTTCATTTCATATAAGCAGATAACTTTTTGGGAACCCTTTCTAGGAGAGTGGGATTTTAACTTTCTCACATCCAGGCTGCATACGTTAGCAAATTCTACAGTCTGGAAGATAACCAAAAGAACAGTTCTGTGTTAATATAGAATTATTTCCTATAATAATAACTTTTTAAAGATTTCCAGCAGCTTTGTAAAGTCAATAAATAATTTAGAAGCTGGAAATAAAGAGTCTTTGGTAGGATTTCCAACTACTTGTTACGTATTCTCTGTCGAAGACAGTCTTTCTCTCTAGGGGCTGTGGTATTTATTAGACATCAGAGTTTTCCTTAATGCATAAAAATAAACATAATTGACAACATAAAAATAAAAATAATTGATAACTATTTGGTACTTCTTATCTCTTTCTTGAAGGGATTATCTCTTATCTCTTTCTAGAGCCATTGCTTTTTGATTGTTCTTTGGCATAAATAAAAGGGGCAGCTTTGTGTATAAGTCAATGTTTATTTACTGAGAACTCACTTAGAATAGAAAAGTAATGCCATTCTGGCCATCCTGTGTCATCTTAGGGTGAAAACCCACTCTGAGTACAAAGTTTTTGTAAGATTAATTTGAATTTTGTAAGATGAATTTGCTATGGGTTTTAGCCCTTGCTGTAAAGTGAGAGAAATTGATCTCAATTCATGGGTCTGTTCTCTGTGTTTTCCCAGGATATCCATCCACTGGCTTAGTTTAAGACCATTTTCTAGGAATTCCTAAATCAATACCTTTTAATTTTACAACCCTCAAAAATAGGGTTTATTTCAGTGTTTGTAAAAGAATTTGAGTCTTTTAGAGAATTGTATTGTTCTCGGACTTTTAATTTTCTTTGTGTTATTGTTAAATACTGTACTGTTGCTTGGGCAACTCATTCATGTGCAGAAAAGCTTGCCACAGACCAAAGCTGGCATCTTTAGGCCATCGTAATGATTCAGGGTAGCTGAAATTCAGAGAATGACAAGCGTTAAATACATTTCAAAGTGTTATATGCACTGAAGTAGTGAATGCATAGATTCAGTTGGCAATGGATGACTGAATGTGGTCCCCTCCAAATCTGATATTCTATTTTGCAGAGATGAAGTGGCTCAGGGAATGCTTGTAAAATCTGTCTTTCATTAACAACCGTGTACTGTTCTTCATTGCTAATTCATCCTCAGCTTTTGCTTAATGCATACAGAATACTCTGGAGGTGTTAGTGATACTTCTCAAAATAAAGCCTTGGGAAAAAAGACCCAATGCACTCTGGAGGATTTTTTTTTTCCAAAAGTTTTCATTCTGAGACATATCAACTTCATTTTTTACTTCCTCTACCATTAAATCTCATATAGAATTGAACAGGAATTGGTTAAGAGGAACAACTTCCTTCCCTTGAACATTTTTCTGAAAGTGTATTAGTATCAAAGTGGATTATTAGAGCCTGAAGCTCAGATCTTAATCGGGAATTCTACAGAGTAATCAGTTCTGGATGGAATTTTTGTTCTGCTTGATAACATGTATTTGTGCTCAGCTTTCTTGCACTTGTGTCAGCACTTTCTGAGTGTATGGGATCAGGGGATGTTGAGATTTTTTGGTGGATTTTTTTTTTCCCCCTGAAGATCAAATGAGATGAGAGTCTGAGCTGTTTGGAGAATCTAACTGTGTAATTACTTTTAAAGAGGTTGTCAATGTGCTTGATAGTGATAAAGCACAGAAGACTTACTCCCAGCTTAGCGTGAATTTACAGATAAAGGTTTAGAACAAATAGAAGTTCCTGTACTAGGCAATGAAAACCCGTGCCCTTTAGTAATTGATGCTAAAAAAGAAAAAAATTACCCACATCATAGGGAAGTTATCTTGCACTGCTAGCTAGAGGGCATTATTTTTATTTTTGGAGCGTATCTACTTATTTATTGCATTTGAGTTTTCCCATATTTGTGTCTGATACAGCCAGTGCTTATTGTTTTTTCCTCTGTTTCAGCACCCAAAGACAATGAAGAACGTGTGTTCCGGGAACGTATGCGCCCCAGAAAGCGGCAGGGTGCTGTGCGACGCAGAGTACATCAGGTTAATGGACACAAGTTTATGGCCACCTATCTTAGACAACCAACATACTGTTCGCACTGCAGAGATTTTATATGGTATGACTTTGCTTTCTTTGAAACTTTGTATTGAAGAGTTAACATACCCTCCTGTTTTGCTGAAGTATAAATGGTGTAGAGTAGTAGTTTTTTTCTTCTTCATTTTAATATTAAGCTGTCATCAGTTTTGCAGACAATAATAGAAGGCTGTTAAACTTCCATCACAAATGTTAGAATTTGTTGTATTTGTGTTTTTTCTCCCCTGAGCCACAAAGTTCAATCTTTTCCTGTCTAGTACACATTATAAATTCTAGGTAGGCAGCCAGTCTCATGTTCTGTAGATTCCTAAGTGTAGATTTAGACCTAATATTAGATCTTTACATTTTGCCAAGATGACTGAGTTCTTCTTTAGGTGCTTAAGTATCACCATTTTCATCCTAGGAAATGCCAAGTTCCTATACATCCTACTGAAGTTAATGAAATGCAAGAATATTAGACTTCTAATAAGCCAGGGTTTTGGGTGCTCAGTGTACAGGACCTTTCTTATTACAGTGTATATCAAGAACTCTTTTTTTAGAAATTATTTACATTAGTTTTGAACTCGCAATTTTCAGATAGGGAAAAGTGGTGGAGACATTCAGTTTTCAGTTATTTTTCAGCAACTCTATTGATGTTTTCCAAAGTCACCTAGAGATACTGATTTGCACCTTAATACACATAAGGTCTGATGTGATCCATAATTAATATTTCTTAAGAGTGTGTAATGAATCAGTCTTTCTTAATGTGAAACGACGTGAATTGTACATGAACTCAAGTACATTCCTCTAAGAAATGTCTGCAGGTTAGGGTTTAGGTTAGCTAAGATGATTTCAAGAAACAGTATTGGCAAATGCAATCTTCTGTCTTTTTAGAGGCCTGCTTGATAACTATTTTACCAGCTTGTGGCTTCCCTCTCTATGTACCCTTTGGCTTTGCCTATTTTATTATAGTAAATGTGTCTTTACTTCTGAATCCCTTCATGGCCTATCTTCCTCCTTGTTGCCTCTTAGCAACTGAAATGTGGCTCCTACTTTGAATTGATCTCAGTCTAGGCATGCAGTTATCAGATGATTGGTTATAAGAAGCTATTCTTTTAAACTTGTGCATGTCCAGTAAAGAGAGGAGAAAATGTTTTTCATTTTTAAAAATATATATTCTTCATTTTCTAAAACACTGTTTTATTTTCAGGGGTGTAATAGGAAAACAGGGATACCAATGTCAAGGTAAGAGAAAATCTACAGGGGGACAGTTTGAATATATGTATTATGTTATAATATATAAATAATAAGATACTTTCATCAAGCATTGTATATGTGCAGTGTTAAGAATTTAGTACAAGATGATCAGAATAAGTTTGTCTCACCAAAGACACAGTCTTTACAGTAAGTCACAGTAAGATTTTTCGAAACTGTTGGTCTTAGGCAGCATATACGAGGTGGGGCACAGTTAACATCACTGAACAGCAGATCCTAGGTATCTCTTGATGCACATCCAACTAGGGGGGCATATCTGCGGATGTTGGCTTCTTCATTTTCACTTCTTGCATTTTAAAATTGTGAATTCTTTATTCTGCTTAAGATTCTTTGTTTAAAAATGCCAGGTAATTGCAAAGACTGTAATTAAATAGATGAGA
Source organism: Fulmarus glacialis (assembly GCF_000690835.1). NCBI lineage: Eukaryota > Metazoa > Chordata > Aves > Procellariiformes > Procellariidae > Fulmarus > Fulmarus glacialis. The sequence continues at coordinate 45,923 of NW_009208634.1, forward strand.
TAATTATAGAGGTCATCATTAGAGAAGGTTATAGCAAAGACTGCAGAAGTGCTTCATTTTCAGCTCCCATTTTGCAACTCAATTTCTTGTACTCTTAATTTCTTATGCAGTGACCTCTTGGGATGATGTTTTTCTGCTTAATTCTCATCTGACAAGTAGAAATAATCAAGTTAGTGATGATTTTTCAGTTACAAAAGACTTGATGAAATGTCATTGTAAATAAATAAATGCTATTTTACATGCTATAATAAGAATCACTGTATTAACATAGAGCAGAGGTTCCTTGAGTTCTGATTTTTTTTTTCTTACAACAATGACCAAAGCTAGAAGAAAATGAAATTAATGAGGGTTTTTTCCTTCACTTAAATGACCTTGAATCCCACGGTACAATAGACCTTGCAATTTTTAATCTTATCTGTCATATCTGCAAATGTTATTCATTGATAAAGTAATCAGTATGAATATTGACAAAGCATTTTTGCCTCCTGAAACCTTTTACTATTATCAATTTATGATAATGTGTTACAGAAAGAATGTTCAACTTTGTTTTTTCTGTTCTTTGACTTTTACAATGAGTTATCTTTATGTCCCTTTTCCTCTGGAAGCTCTTCAGACAGGAATTGTTGTTGCCATTGTGTCTCATACAATGTGGAGATCATGGAGTTTATCAGATAAAGAAATCAAATATGTAAAAATTGAGAAAAATTGTGGTTAATATTTCAGAAGGTAATTTGTGGTTTTACATCCTGAGATTTTGACAGATATGCTTTAGTTCTCTTAAAATTCATTGGCCTCTTGAAAGTGCATTATCTTCTGCCTTTGTAAGCCAGACTTAGACTTCATAGGACTCACCAAGTCACCAGTCACTTGCAGTCTTTCAAGTCCCAGCATTTCTGGTCTTCCGAGATCAGTCTTTTGCTTTAAAATCAATCTTCATGAAAACTCATTCTTTTATCTGTTTTTTGTTTGTAGTTTGCACTTGTGTAGTCCACAAGAGATGCCATGAACTTATAATAACGAAGTGTGCTGGCTTAAAAAAACAGGAAACTCACGATGAGGTAAATGTTTATAAAATAAATGTTCTAGATAAAACTCTGTCTTTCATCTGTTCAAAGTAGTGTCCTCTCCTCTGTTTAATCAATAAATGTTATAGACTTTTTGGTGCCCTTCTGGTCGTCTTGTGATGTAGCATTTACTTTGGAATGACAGATTACCATAACAGTTTCATCTACATGGGAATTATTATACACCAATTTATTCCTAATTAGTGAACTTTTTATAACATCTGAATGCTTAAAGTCTCAGTGAGCTCTTTCCACTCCTTTTCATTTTTAATATTCTCCATTTTTGAGTTAATACAAGTTTTGTCATTTTAATTCAAAAGAAGCAGGATGTGACCCTTTATCCCTTAACTCCATTTTGTGTGGCTTAGTCAATTAGCAGCTGATAGGATAGGCAGTATGCCTGGGTATATTGCGTCAACTTAAAAGACTGCCCAGAATTTGCTTGCAAAGTCTCACCTCAACAAAGACTGCATCCAAACTGTCAAAGTGTAGAACAAAAGCCATCCGTGTGTTGAAGAAGGCCCGTGGATATTGTATAAGATGGTAGTGATAACACAAGGTACTGCATAGCTAAAGGTTTTCCAGCATAATTACTCCCTACCTCTAGCAAGCTTTTGTGTATTAATGGAATTAACACAATATGTGCGTCATGTTATCACACATTTAAATAAATGAAGACATCACCTGAAAATGAAATTAGCTGCCTTCAGAACTACTGTCAGGGAGGTAAATATATCTGCCAATGGCACGTTGAGCTCTGGATCAGAACAGAAAACAAAGCAATCCTTTCACGTGGGTTAAAGGTCTCTCTCAGCTAAGGTGACCCTTTTAGGCTTGGTTAGGAAATTAATGTTAATTTCTGTGGACGGTCATATACCAGGGAGCAATGTGACTGCTGTTGTGTTCAGCTCCCTTAGACTCCTTGGCTTTGGGCTATTCTTTTATGGCTGGGTTGATAGGGGACAGTTGGGGAGGGGAGTGCATTTATGGTTTTTTAAACAGTTGTAGCCCTCAGCTGTAACCAGTGAATGCTTTATCTTATACAGAAGTTTTGTGTTTGTTTGTGTTTTAACAGAAAAGCTAATGAATGCTCACTGTCCTGTTCTGTTTAGTGCAACAGCAAGGGCCTATACTATCTTTCACCTTAGGATTAGGTGAGGTAGTCTGTGGGTGATCCCAGTTCCTTGGCCACACAGAAAAAGTACATTTCTTAGTTTTATTTGTTAAAACCCTACATTTATATGCTTGAAAAAGCCTAGGTTTAAATTACAAATCAGAATTGTGCATAACAATGGTTTTAAGCCACTCTTTCAACTTTGATACGAATTTGACTGAGACACTAACTGATCTTATTCTTCCTGTGCAATTCACTACCATTTTTCATACTGCAAGCATTCTTTAATGTCTGGTTCACAACCAGTATTTTACATCCAAAACTTGATTGCTTGCATAGGACTGTGATAAAGGACTGTGTTTGGCTAGTGTTGTTTTTGCATAGTACTCACAGGAAGATACAAAATCTTGCGTAGATTTATATTCCCAGGCTCCAGACTGGTGGAGACTTTATGCTTTGCTGATATAATGCTCTCATTGTTTAGAAGGGATACTAGATCGCTGGAGAGAAGCCAGTGGTAATAGGAAAGGGAAGGAAAAACATAAAAATAAATCTCCTGCTATGCAGTGGCCCCTATAAAAACTTACCAATGATATCCTTTAATTAGTAAGTAATCGTACCTTGGAATCCCTGAACACAACAAATTATCATTGTCATTTTCATAATCTGAAGAAGAGTGGGATATGAAAAGGTAAAGGGGTTGTGATACGTTTCTCTTTCTTAGTCCTGTATTAGTTCGGCCTCCTGCTCCTAAACAGTTGGGAGTGACTTCCTTGCCTTCCACACATTAAGAGATCTTTCCTGATAGCTATATATTTGTTGTTCCCAGAAGTACTAGGAAGTAGCCTTTAGTCTTTATCTCTTGGACAACAGCAGCTCTTTCCCCTCTTTTCCCCAAATAAAGTAGTGAGAAGAACTCTGGAGTTGGAGTATATCTAATGCAAAGATCATCATCTGAGCACAGAACTATTTCATCTTGTTTGAATTCTGTGTGATTTCAAAAACATAACAGGGCCTCGGCGTACACTGATTATAAAGATGTTAATTAGAATGAAATATTCTGTGCTCTCCTTTTCCAGCAAGTGGGATCCCAGCGTTTCAGTGTCAACATGCCTCACAAGTTCAGCATTCACAATTACAAAGTGCCCACCTTCTGTGACCACTGTGGTTCATTGCTCTGGGGTCTTTTGAGACAAGGTTTACAATGCAAAGGTAAGGATTACCACTTCAGAGCTTTTCTTTTTCGTTGTGAGTGCAGTAGACTTGGAAAGACTTCAAGTTATTCTGTCTTTTCCAGCATGTACAGAAATTAATAGAAAGTAAATAGCGGACTGCTGTAGGGATTGCCATCATGGTTAGAAAATGGTCCTTTACCCTGTCTGCAACACTAGTCAGTAACAGATGCGAGGACAGAAGTGCAGAAACACATTTTGCACTTGCTGTTGTGTAGGTTTATTGCCACATAGGAAATTAGAAGTTGACAGCAGATTAGGAGCATGAGAATTTACATCCCTTCAGCTTATACACCTTTTGTGTTTTCAGGTTTGTGGTGATGGTTAAATCATCCTAAAATCAGCTAAATCATCCTTTGTGATGGTCTGCGTAGCCCCTCTATTCCAGAAAATAAAGGATTCATTATGTTCTGCAGCTTAAGGACTGTGTACTCCGTACAGTAACTGTATACAAAGTTACTGCTGGAAGGTGCATTCATGTCATTATAGCTGACTAACAGAAATGGTTGATGACTAACAGAAATGGTTGGTTCCATATCTCCTTGTTTCAAGCAGATCTATATATTCTAGAAGGGGGAGAAAGCAGTACAAACACTTGCAAAGGAAAGTAATATTTTAGAAATAGTGAATAAAGTACTTCAATTAGTGGATTGATGGTAATGATGTCATGAAGATTGTCAGATTCTTAGAAAGTAGTACTTAATGAAATTATAAGCATTTTCATTTTGTTACACCTTTACGAATGGGTAGGTCCATCTTTATAAATACAAAAATTATGTTATGTAAACTTCTCAACAGCAGAAACGTGGAGTCAGTCACATATGTATAAACTTGTAATCTCTTAAATATATGCTTCGCAGTATTTAAGATGAGACATAAGTATAGGTGGAGGACAGACCTAATGCTTCATGTCACAAATTGCTAAGCAGCAAGGGAAAGAAGAAAATTCTTTCATGGCAAAGTGATACACAGTGAGAGCGTTCTGAAGTTCAAGCCTTCCCTTGTGATTTTAGCTAGTGAGCAGTGATAAGATGTTAGACTCTAAATATCGTGACTTTACTACTATTAAAGATTTTGTTCAAATGATATCTTAATTATGGCAGCGATATGTTCAGAGGAGATTTTTCAATTAAAACTGATTTTTTTTCTCTTTGATTTTTTATCAGAGCTATAGTATCTTTCCACTTAATCTGTGAATATATTAGTTCGCTTTCATATTCTCTCTCAAGTACCATAGTGGTTCATTTCCTCTTAACTGTAGAAAATAATGTTATTTCTCATATGTATGCATTTACTGTGTAGCAGATGCATAGAAACAATAGTTCAGAGAGCCTATGTTGCTTTCTCCATGTTCATAAAATCGGTGCCTTTAATAATGCAGTATTGTCTGCATGAAATCTAGAACTCACCTGAGCTGTAAATGTCATTTTCTCCGTGCTTTGTTTTCTCTCTTAACAAGTGCCAAACAATGCTCCTTTCTTCACAGATGTACTGTGTACAGACGTACAGATGTGCCCAGTGTGGTTATTGACACCATGAGAGGTTTATTCTTCTTCTGTTTTTTCACTGCTTATTCCTGTGCTTCTTTTTACAAAATATGTTCATGAAGGTGGACTGTATAAAATTCTGCTGCTTGCTTTATTTCAAGCAGTTCAGTTCCTCAGTGTCCACTGTTATGGATCCTAGGTCAAACATTTTACTTGCCACTGAGCTTTTGTCACCAAATATACATGCACTGAAAATACCATGTGTAGCAATTGCTTTTTGCTCTTCTTGTGAGCTGAACCATACTTGAAAAGGAAAAGCACCTGCTTTCTGAAGCGCATGTTTTCTACTGCAGATACAGTGCCTGTGTATAGTCTCAGAGGCAAATGTGGTTTGTTTCTTTGAGGCTTATATGGTGAAAACATTGTTGATGAACAATATAATGAAATGCAGCTTTATAAATACATGCTTTTTTGATTTTTTTTTTCTCTAAAAAGTAATGAAGTGAGGAATTTGAGCAGTTGAATGTTAATCTAGTATTTAATTACACTTGGAGTTTTGCTTTCTTTACGCCTTGCTCCACAAGAGGGCAGTGAAGTCTAAGATAAAATACGTCATCTGCTCTTAACAAATCCATACTATGCTATTTTTAATGGACGTGTGTTCTCCCCCTACTGCATAACCTGGAAGTAATGTAATCTTTTTTTCCTCTTACTAGTATGCTAGTTTCAGGAGATGGTATTTAAGAGAAAGAGCTTAGTAAATGGATTTTCATCTAAAGAAAGAGAGTGTCTAACAGTGCCAGAGATTTTTATTAGAACTTAAAACACTGTTGGTTTTATGCTAGACTACATTAGGTGTTAATCTACTTGAGTAAAATAGAATAAGAAGCAATAATACACGAAGAACTGATGTTGCGCTCTCAGTATAAGAGCAGAAGTGGAATCCAAGCTCTGAAGGACTTTTCTTCTAATTCAAATTCTATTTAAGATTTACAGGATCATTGGATGTTTTCATTTGTTCCTGTGTCTGTTGTGGGTACTGTGTGAAAGCGCTGTTCTGCATTATTATAGCAGAAGAATGATAACCAGGTTAATAATTTTATATTAGCATTCAAAAGTGTCACTGCAAATCCAGCTAAGTATTTTTCTACTGAAGTTGTATTTATTTGAAAAAGTTATTGGTAGATCCAATAAGGTCTGATTTAAGTAAGACAAATGCGTGCCAAGGTAGTATTTAATTTACTCTCTTACTTTACATTTCATCGCAGTTTGCAAGATGAATGTACATCGACGCTGTGAAACAAATGTGGCACCAAACTGTGGAGTGGATGCTAGAGGCATAGCTAAAGTTCTTGCAGATCTTGGAGTCACTCCAGATAAGATCACGAATAGTGGGCAGAGGAGGAAAAAGGTAATTTTAGTATGTAGTATAACATAAGAAGTGAGATAAGTATGGCTGTATTGTAACTTTACTAGTTGGGGTTCAATCGCACTCACTTGGCTTGCACAGGAATTTTTTTTAAGTCAGTACAGAACTAAGACTTTGGCTTTTGATTTATAAGTGCAAATCATCTATTCTGAATTTTTATATGAAATTTATTTTGACCTGCTACAATTTTGCAAACCTGGAGTCTGTATAGAGTCTGGAAGGATTTCCCCTTTTTAATTTAGAGGAAGGAGATTTGACAGTGTCATAAAAACATAAATGTCTCTTTGTCTTAGAATTGGCATTGGATAATTGATTGATTGAGACACAGCACTACTCCATAACATTGTAAATGCTGATAAATGAGCCAATGTGCTGACCCTCATGAAGAGGAGCTGTTTGCCAAATGACAGTTCCAGAGTTATCATCACTATTATAGGAAGAACTAGGCTGTTCTAGAAGGAAAAAGCATAGGTCACCCCAAGTACATCCAAAGCTGATGGACTTATTCTGGATTTGTAATATATATCCTGGATGAGAATTTGGCCACACTTTCTGTCTCTTTTTGCATGATTGTGACAACAGGCAAATTTTACCATAATTTCTTAAAACATTGACATTTGATTCTGTTCATTTTCCTGGGTATTGCACACTTGTATCCTGTGTACACTGTTTTAAAATGTTACAGAAACATAGAAAACTCAGGAATAATTTAATTGATCTGTGACTCCTGGAAAAAGATGTTGTCATGTTGTTACTGCATGAGTTAATTTGCAGTGCCTGCTGATGCTTGTTGTAGTTAAATGTATTTATCGGGTAGATTTCTATACAGGCTTAAGGTGGCTGTTCAAAACTTTCCCACTCACTGGGTATGCTCATTACCATGTTTTACCATGTTTATTTCATCTTAAGAGCCTATTTTTCTTTAAATGGCCGGTTCTTTCTCTGCTTGTATTATGGTCTCCATTTGATGTGATGCCATCTACTGTATCGTTGAGGTCCTGCCAGTGAGAATCTATAGGGGCAGAACATCTTCACTTTCCTTCATACTTCCACTTGCGAATTAATGTTGTTAAATTAAATTTCCTCTTGACATGGGAGGATCTCATAGCTGAGTACCCTTTTTGGAATTGTTCTTAGCTAATTGCAGGTGCAGAGACTCAACAACCAGTTCCTGGAAGCGCATCCTCAGAAGAAGATAGGTCAAAGTCAGCACCAACTTCTCCATGTGATCAAGGTCGAACATCCCTTTTTATTTCCTAACTGATATATATTGTCACATATTTTCCTTCTTTATGAGGAGTAAAAAAACCTATCACCCCCCGCCTTAGTAGAACCAAATCAAGGAAGTAGTTACTACCAGAAAATGAAGCACTTAAGATAAGTTATGAACTGCAAAAACTTTTTTAAAATGCCTACTTCTCATTTTGTTTAAATCTGTGAAATTAAGTGGCTTTTAAAGGGAAAATTATAAACCAGTCATCTTAAAATATTAAGTTTACTTGCCTAACCAAATACCTTTAATATAAGGAGGTTATATATTGTATTGTAAGAGTGAGAACATTTTAAATAGTACCACAGAACTTGAGAGAGCTTTTATCTATCTGAAAAGCCTCTATCTGTTAATAAGTTTTTGAGATAAAATTGCCTCCTTGCAATTCCATGTTGAACATTTGTGATAATAAAAACTTCCGTCCAGTTAGGCTATGCTGGCGTGTCTCAGTGGTTTCTAGAGGCTTCACAAAGCCATGTTTCCTCTCAGTGATTTTTTTCATGCATAGATTTGGAGACAGATATTTTAATCTTCACTGATATGATCTGATTTCATTGAGCTGAACAGCCTGATTGACAGAACGTGTGTGTCAGCAGCACTTTTTGAATCTGATCTGATTGATGATTTTAAAAATCAGAAGTCTGTGAGGTATCTTGTTACCGTTGTGTGTGTAAACTGATAAATGAAAAATCTTTACATTAAGAAATAGGAAGACGTATACTTTTGTGTCAAATTCTTTGAAAATTATTTACAGTAGAGATATTTCTCACCTTTATTTTTAGGGAAGAGACTTCCAAAGCTCCATGGTAATAAGTACTGTAAGACTCTGAGCCCAGAACTGGTTGAAATTTGTCAACCTTTTTGTTTCACAGACACCATTTTGGTTAAATAATGTTTTTTAAATATCTGATGTTTTGCTTAAAATAAGAACGAAGAATTTTTCTAAATTCTCTCTTAAATTTCACTTTTGTAGCTGTCCAGTAAAGTTGTTGCTTCCAAGGCCATCAGGCAGAAGTACTATGCAAGATCTGAAGTCCGTTAGTCACCAGGACTCACTGAGTTTTAGCATTGAGAAACCTTCAGAACCATTTAGCAGATCTACACAATTGCTGCTTGAAGCGGCACTAGGAAGTGGTCAAATACTTTATTGGCAGGCGTCTGATAACAGCTGGAGCTGAGTAAGATGCTCCATTCATGTTGACTTCAGGGACTGGGACACCCAACTATCCTTTGAACTTTTGAAGATACAACTCTAAAATACTGAAGCAGGAAGATGAGTAAGTGCTGCAGGAAGATAGGGGTATTCAAAACAAGTACTTGTCTGTGGTACAGGAACACCCAAAATCACTAAAACAACTATTTGGCCACTATTCTGACTTTATCTGTCAATTTTGGATATGTCATTCTCTTAGGTTCATTTTAAAAGGCTATCCTTCCTGTTAGAGCAGGATTTTGGCTGATTACTGTAAGGTGGAGAAGCAGTTTGTTAAATATGTATTCTTAACCACAGAATGCTCTACGCAGCATTCAGGGATGATGAATGTCCCTTCCCAAAACTGATATAGACTAACACAGGCTGTTTTTCTGATGTTTAGTTAGAACAAATGCATTTTCTCGCATTTCCACAGAAATCAAAGAGCTGGAAAACAACATTAGGAAAGCGTTATCATTTGACAATCGGGGAGAGGAACACAGGGCAACTGCTACAACGTCAACAGACAACCAGCTTAACAAACCTGGGGAGAATGGAGAAAATGGGGAGGTCAAACAGGCCCAGACCAAGCGAATAGGCCTTGAAGAGTTCAACTTCATCAAAGTATTAGGGAAAGGCAGCTTTGGCAAGGTAGGTAGCTTTGTTTTTTTTTTTTTACAGGTGTTGCAGGCTTTTTTTGACTGTACTGCTTTTAAAGTGTTCGTAGTGACATTCAGAAAGTCCTTCCACCCCAGGGGTTTGCTTCTATTCTTTACCCATTGAGTAAAAGCAGCTTTTACCCCACAGATCAGGAATATCAGCCTCCTGATCAGATGGCATCTTCTGTGCTTTAGCTCACTTCATTAACAAGAGTCAAGCCTTTTGAAACAATGTCAATGTTTCACTATTTCAGGATATGAAATGAAGACTTGCATACAGTTACATACATACTGTTGAACAAGATAATCAGTTGTGGTCAAGCAGGACAAATCAGCCCAGGAATAATGCTGTGGAGTTCTGCGTTCATTCCCTTTCTAGATAATACCCGGTTCAAGTTTACTTATTTCACAGAACAGTTTGTGTGCTTGTTTTTCCTCAGTGGGTGTGTTCAGTGCTGGAGGAAGCAGAACTCAAGCATTTCCACTGAGATACGACTGGTGCAAGAGGCTTAGACAGCTGCCCAAAATACCATGTATGCGGCAAAGGTGTAACTCACCAGATACCTTCCCACAGAGGGAATTGATGAAGGTGGAAGGAGCATTGCTGTATTTACAGGGCTTATAGATTTTTCTTTACACGGTGCCGTGCACCATGGAATCAAAGAGGAGGACTAAAATGAATCCATTTCACAAGTACACTCTTCCTTCCTTGATATATGGGAACTGCAGATGCAGAGGGACAGGGCTGAAGCAGTTCTTTGTCTCCCTGTTTTCTAATCCTTTCTCTGAAGATTACCCTGGCTCCAAGCCAGAACTGACCTTAAACAGAGTGTAGGACTTGAACCTTAAACAATAGAAGTAGTTAAAATCAACAACTTTAAAGCAGCCAGAATGGTACGTGAGATTGTATACCAAGTTCATCATACACAAATCTCACTACCAGAAGTGGGAGATAAAAGTGGGAAATAAATTTCTGTTCTATATCAACTTACTTCCTTTTTTAGTTTTTGAGATCTCATTAAGATATTTGAATGAGGGGATAAAAAATATTTATCTTCTGCATTCTTAACTAACAAACAAAATAGATATGGTCTGTTTCAAATGTAAAGAATACCAGAGGTATCTTTTTCTAAAATTACATTACTTTACTTTTAATTTTATAAACATAGAACTTCATTCAGGCAAATATGTAACTGTCTTCATATTTCCAGTGCAGTCAAACTCATATGCAACCCTGCATTTATGGTATCTGTTGTTCATAAGTAAACAGAATTTCTGTTTGTTTTAGGTAATGTTAGCTGAGCTAAAAGGAAAAGATGAAGTATATGCAGTGAAAGTCTTGAAGAAAGATGTCATACTTCAAGATGATGATGTAGACTGTACAATGACAGAAAAGAGAATTCTGGCATTAGCACGGAAACATCCATACCTAACACAACTTTACTGCTGCTTCCAGACAAAGGTAAGCTACGTGAACCTTTTACCAGTTTTTGCCCAAGGAACAATATTCACTCTTCCCAGAATAAAAGACAGCAACATAAAAAGTACAGCAATATTTCGAAAATATTTCTGAGAAGTTTCTGGCATTTCAGCATTTCAGTAGTATTGAACAGGAGTACTGGCTGCTGTTAAATAGCGTAAATACTATTACCTTGTAAGTACCAGGAGATGGCAGTAAATGAGTTAAAAAATTTTTTAAAAACCACATGCATAAAACACAAAAAAACTACTGAGGTGCCATTTTCTGGGTTTCTTCTGTACAAGAATATGGTGTATCGTTTGTTGAATTAAGTACAAATGTTTTTAACATTCAGTATTCAGAGTGAAAATTCTAAAATGATCTTGTCAGAAATGAGATTATGGCAGAACACTCATCTTTTCAGTTTTCTTGTGCTGTGTAGTATACAAAATGTTCGAAAGAGAAAGGAAATAGGTGTGCTGCTTATCAAGTAAGTTCCTATAGGGCTAATGCCTCCCATGTACTTGAGGAGCAGGGAGAAGGAAAGGCAGAGAGAGATGATAATGAGAGCCTGTTCCCATGTCATGTTCCTTGTTGGTAATTTTTCATATAGAATTCCTCCTCATAGCACGTGTTTTGGATTTGCTGCTTAAATGTCAGTGAACGTTTGGATGGGTTAGCTGACTCTCTAGGATTTCTGAATCCAGTCAGTCTAAGTGCTTGAAACCAGTTGTGTTCACAGAATATTTCTGGTCTTCATTTTTTAGTCCCTTATTTCTCTCTTGTCATTCAGCTGAGCTGACAGTTTTTTACCTGATTGTCCAGAAAGCTTTATGGACAAAAGAATCCCCACAAGGTGGATCTGTCTTCTATCTTCTATCTGTAGATAGAATACCAATCATATATAATTTAATTTACAGAAGCATCTGTTATTTTCAAAGTGCCTGATAAAATGTTTACTATTTCAAAACACTAAGGTTTGAACTTTTGCCTGTTGAACTAAATACGCTATTCATTTCAATGGGATGAGTTTTTGACCTGTAGGGAATAAGTTTAGATGTTAGTATATATGTATGTTTTAAATAAAACACTTGAAAATCAATCAGCTTCCTTCAAACTTTTGGGTTTTTGTTTTTGTTTTTTTTAGTAAGAAACTACATTGGAATATTTGAGGCAATTTAATGGAAAAGTTTGGCAGATTAAATGAATAATTAAATTAGCATATTGAAAGGAATTGAGTGTGTGTATGAGTGTATGTGTGTGCGTGTGTAAATACCTACATATTCACATATAACCGAAACTATGTATGGCACAAATGAGCAATTGAAATAATTGTATGTGTATAATCACAGAAAAGCTGTGACTAAAAGATCTTCCAGCAAAGTTGTCAGGAAAGATAAATAGGGCAGTGGGAAAGCCATAGGAAAATGGCTAGTTAGGATCAAGATTATAGTGTGTTCAAATATGCAGGTAGCAAATATGGTTTTATGTTTATATGGTTCTTAAAACAGTGTGAAAATGCATTAGAGTTTTATATACTTTGAAGTTGACACAAAAAAATAGCCCAGGAAGGTGTGTTTACAAGTTATGTCTACAGAGGATGTTTCACGCATTCAGACTTTCATTTCATTTGAATATATGTGTGAACATACTCTTTAAAATGTTTTAACATGTTATTTTAAAATCTGTAACTAGAATCGAGCATATTATTTCAGATGAAGAAAGTGATTAAAAGATTGTGCAGGGGTGAGGGATAAGCTCTGTGAGCAGAGAGGGACCTTCAAGACTAAAGCAGATTGCACTCCCTGAAGTGTAAAGAAATGTATCACCAGCCTGATGTGAATTATGTGGCAGAACATTGGTAAAGATCAGTTTTACATTAAGTGAATTATGGCAGAAGGTTCTCCTGCTACTTCTCTGGTTTTCTGGAGATTTTTTTTCTTTTGTATTTCTCATCTGTTCTCCCCTCTTTTGTATCGTGCTTTCTGCCTTCCTCCCTGCTCTCCAAAGCCATTCCTCAAAGATATGCAGAAATTCTTCTCACCATCTTCTCTCTTCCCAGATCTCTTGACCAGAGAGAAACTATAGTTTGTGGCTTTGCTTGAACTCAGAGGAACTGACAGTTATGTGATTTATAGTTACAAGTCATAGACTAGTGACTCTTACCAAACAACCAAAACTGTATCTAGTGATACCCAATCAAATTGAAAGTCCACAGTTGAAAAATTGAAGGGTTTTTTTGAGCATGGCCGATGAACAATTTGCAAAGAACTCTTTATAAAGAAACGAAAAACCAAAACATATGTAAGAGCAAAAGCAATGCATCTGCTAAAGCTGTAAGTTATTTATGAATGACAACAAATTAAAATGTACCAAGTAAATTAGTCACTGAACGATTTGCTCAGATTCAGTGGAAAAACAGGTAGAAAAACTTGCTCAAACAAACATGGTCTTTGGTTAAAATAGCTTTACTGAGACAAAGGCTATTGTACAACAGAGTTTAAAATGTGTTTAACAGTAGTGTCTAGTTACTTACGCTGCAGTTGTATGCCGTGCCATGGCTTCTGTACTTTGCAGAACTGGTCCCTGAAGTGATCATGCTGGAATTAAAATTTACATTTCAAGTAGAGCATATTTGTCGTATACACCCTGACTTAGTGGGAAGATTGACTCAGTATTCATTGTCAAAGCACTCAGGGGTTGGCTTTATGTAATGACATTACTTGCTTTGTTCCACTTCCACAAAAATGTGAATGTATGAGTTTGACTGTATATATTGCAGTGTTTTCCTTCAGTAATAAGCTGAAGACACTGCAGAAAAGTTGCCTAATAGGCTTTTTACAGTAAGTATTCTTCAGTATTATTTGTTTTTTACATGAAGCAGACTTTTCATTAGTGTAATTTACTAAATGATACTATTATTATCACAAGAAGTACGGGATGATATTTATAATTATCTTCGAATTCAGAAATCATGCCGAATAATGTCTAATAACAGCATTCCTTATACAGTAATGTGTTTTAGCCCTACATATGTGAATTTACTTTTAGCAGTCCCATCTAGCTTCCTTATTTTAAAAGAATATTCTCGGGAATGGTATTTCTCATGTTCCTTCTTAATCCAAAAGCTAATTTTGATCAAACCAGTTTGCTTTAAGCTCATCAAAAAATGAGCCCCCCCCCAAATCAACATTCTATATTAAAATTACATATATTAAAATATTGTACTTCAGGAAATTGTTTTGTGGTCTTCTGCGGTGACCTGGAAGTCAAGAGAGCTGGGTTCTGTTTCAAAGCTTGGGATAAAGTGTGTGAAGCTGATGTATGATGTTTTGTCTGCAATAGTTTGAGGTATGAACTCAGCAACCCAGTCCTACACATTAGAAAGAATGTAAAATCTACTGGCAGGACCTCAGCTGATGCATGTTTTTACTTGGAAGGAGCTCACGAGATTTTACTGTAGCATATCTTCTAAAACCATATCATAGTTGGATAGTATTTTTCAATACTCCTATACTATGGCAGCATTTCCCTTCTTGTTTTGCTAGAATATGGTCAATGCATCAATGTATTCAGAGGTTTGATTTCTGTTTTGCTTGTAATCTGTCAGCTGGAATATAAATGAAGAATACTGCATTCTGTATCCGGCATTCAGCCCAAGGCCTAGCATACAGGGTACAGCATTTTTGTAATAATTGACCTTTGCTTATCATCATCTTTAATTTAGTCAGGACTTCATTGTGTCCTTTATTAGAAAATGTCAATTTTTTTCAGGACTACTACTGTTTACATTCTTTTTTCACTCTTCCTCCTATCTTCTCTTTCTCTTCTTCTATGTGCTGGTTCCTTGTGTTTTCAGTAAGGACTATCGTACCTGACAATAATGCTGATGCTACCCAATTCCCCTCTCCAGTGTCCTCTTCACTCCAACCTCATACCATGCTTCAGTGATCAACTATGGAACAGTATCAACATTAGGTTTTATTGATAATTCTTCAGTCAGGTGGCTGGCAAAGGAGGGTTAAGTATTTCTAGAGCTATTTTCTCTGAAGACGTTCTTGTATTTGTCATACTTCGTTCACAGTTGGAAGTTTCAGAACTGTGAAAACTAAAGTCTTTTTTAAAGGAAAGTTGAGATTCTACAAAATAAAGGTATAACTAACTTCACTTTATTCCTCCTACACCCCTGTCAACCTCTCTTCATAGTACTTAAAATTTTCTGGACCTCTGCCCTATGAGATGCATACATATATTTGTGCACACCATATAATTTATAATGAATTATCCTAATAAATACTTGAGAAATAAAATGTTTTAAAAATTATTTAAGACAGTGAAAGCTTTATTATGATAATTCATTATAAATTTAGAAGACTAGAGAGCTACTGCTTTTAACATCTACCATTTGCTTTTTTATCCAGCTTCATTAAATTAGATAAATTTGGAACTAGTGCTCTTCTGCTCTTTTCAGAGTACTGTCTTCAACAAAATTGCTTTGTACACAGACATAGTAGAGAGTACTGTTAGTACGGAGCAATGTTCCTGTTGAATGATAGAGTTGCATAACTTGTGAAAGACCCTTAGTCAGCATTATAGCTATTTCTATTAGAGAAAACAAGTAATTAAATAAAGGATAGGGAAAGTCAGAAAGTCAGTTGCTACAGGTAAATAGTTAGACTTATCCCACCCACAAAAGGGTTTTTTTTTTTCCTTACAATTGTCTGCATGTTAAAAGCAGCATATCTATTCATAGCGTAGCTCCTGAGCTGACCTGCAAGACCATTCACTTCTTTCCTGTGTTCTGGTGTTGTAAGGAAGAGATTAGCCATGTGACAGTGGCACAACTGAAGAACATCTAGGAATAGGCTGTACTGACCCTGTTACCACTGTGTTGATCCCTTAACTGTTATGTTCTATCTAGTGGCTTACAACTGGTTTATCCTAGATTGTGAGTACTCTGCTTCAGGTACATTCCTTTCTGCATATTTGCGCTGTGTATAGCACTCTCTGGGTAATGCTAGAAGGCTGGTGTTCATTAGGCTAAGATTTAGGAGATTTTGTTTCAGTTTCAACTGTCACGATGTTCCTTTGTAATTTTGGCAAATCCCTGAAGCTCTTTCTGCATCAGACGTCTCTGTAAAAACCAAGAGTAATCAGTCCTCCTTCTATTCATGGCTTGTATTTAAATGTTTCCAAGAAGGGTTTGGAAGTCCAGCAGTACAATATTATTACAACGTACAAGGATCAGTATGGAAAAGTGGAACATTGCAAAAGGTGTAAAACGGAGTTACATTTTTAAAGTGGCTTGTTTTATTCATGTAAGAAAATGTAAAACAGCAGAAGGAAAGAGAATCATATGCTTATGATGTCTTTAAGTCATGTTTCCTAAGTTAATTTAAGAAGCATCACTGTAGTATGTGACCAAAACTGTCTTTGGTAATGTAAAAGCAAGTCTTATTTCTCTTATGTGTATTTCTACAAAAAAGCAAATGTCTTCTGTAATAATAGCTCAGAGGAGTGTCATTTATGATATACAGTGCAAATTAACCTAACTGACTGGCCACTGTTACATTCATCTGGGACTAATCAAAGCTTATAATCCATTTTATCTGGTATTCTTTTACTTCCGTTGCTAAGCAGCTAAAGCCATTATGCAGATATTGCTATATGGGTGTAATCTGTTTAGCACAAGTTTGCATTGCCTTTTATTACTGATTAGTGTCAAATTAGAACTTTTTAGGGCCCAATTCTGTTCATTATTATCCCTGCTTCAGTGGATTTGTACGTGTGAGACAAAAGACTAAATTAGCCCCTGTATTTTTAGCTACTTCAGTGCTAAAATATTTTAATACAATTTAAATATAAAATTACTGACAAAGGTTTCTTAATGGTAAGCGTTAACTGCTAAAAAGGTAGAATAAAATGGTAGGTAAGCATGGAACAATGTTATTTATACTGTTTATATTATGGTATCTTTTTATATACATTTATGCATATTTATATTCAAACTCAATTTTAATATTTTATTTACCTGGATTATTATATATGCATATACACAGAATATGTGTAATAGTAGCTATTTTTTAATTCCTAGCTGGTTTCTACAGGCAGTTCATATCATAAGAAATTAAAATTAACTGATACTGACTCATTCTTCAGAATATTTCCTGAAGCACTAGAAGTTAGAGTGGTATCTGGTGATGTCTCATATATCACACAGTCAAGAAGTCATGTAAATACATGAAATCTTGGCAGAATAAGGTTTTTCAGAAATTTGGGTGCTGTGTATGTTAAATTTAGATTTCCTGTTGACTGCTACACAGTATGAATGCATTGACCACGATCATTGTATTGTCTAAAAGTAGACATTGTGGTCAAGAATAGTTGGAACGGTGAAGCTGATGATTAAATACTGTAATCATTGTCTCTCACACACAAGCCCCTGTTTCCAGCATGATGACCCGGTTTTGGGAAACTTGCTATTATGCTGCTCAGTTATTGCTAGCTGCTCTTGAAGGATTATTAAAGCCTGGTTAGCTCACTGAAGATTCATTGTTCACATTAGTCCTTTTAGTGTTAAACTTCAAGTCAGGCTATCAGTGCAGCCAGGCTCATCAAGGGCCCGTAGGAGAAATTACTCCTCCAGCATCAATCAGAAGAGTCTAAATGCTTCTCTTTCAGGCAGGAAAGACTTTTATTTGGTGATACAGCACCCAAACTGAACAGGACTCTTTCACACCCTTTCAAAGCTAGGGCTTGTTCCTAGTTTGCGTGTATAAAAGTGAGTGCTGCAGCTGCAGCTCCGTGGATTGCTTTTGCTGTAATCAACTGATGCCTCGACAACCCTGGGAATAGTCCCGAGTCAGCATCTGTGGCCAGAATTCACTGCAACTGCCATCATGAAATAGGTGAGGGCAAGCTGGGGTTTGTACTGATTTTATTTACCTTGGTCCTCATGCCTGCATATTAGGCTTTTAAAGTTAACTATGCTAACACAGTAGTTCACTGTGTTAGAAACATCTTAGTGTAGCCAAGCGTAAAATTCAACTTCAAGATTTTAATCCCGATGTGATCATGTGCAGACAGGAGGTTTTTAGGATAACAGGTGGAGCTAAGGCCCTTTTAGGTACTGTTTTCATATCTCTTGGACAGAGTAGCTGGAACTACATACTGCACACTTTTCCTCTTGAGAAAAATGTGTTTCTCCAGTTGAGGCATGTTTGAGGGGAGGAATTTTCAGAATATCTACCAGATGCTTTGCCAGTAACTTTCCTGGCAAGTCTTCCTGTCTTGTACACTGTGCTTTAGCAGAGATCAGAGGAGACAAGAATATTGTCATCCAAACAGGGCAAAGGGGGTAGCAGACTTTGAACAGAACTGGAGCAGACCCGACACTTACCGCGTCCACAAAATCTCTGTATTAGCTTGCACTGTGGCTGTGTTAACATCATGCTGGTTGGTTCCTCATCTGGTATTCTTAATCTTACAGCTTTTGAGGGAATGGAGTACTGTTCCTCATCCAGCAGGATAATTGAACAATGCTGCTTGAAATGAAATCCTGCAGGTTAAGGCTGGATTGTGGCTTTTAGTTTAGTTTCATCTTGGGAGAGAGGAGTGGGAAGGATAAGGGTTATCCGCCTTGTGGCAGCAGCCCTTGGAAGAAACGTGCCTGACTGGTTTGTATCAGGATCTGTCACCCTGCAGCCATGTGCTATGACCCGCCTTTCTGTCCTTCCTCTGCACCTAGGTCTTGAGACCATCCTCACCCCTATTTGGACAGAAGAGAGCTGAGTACATGACCTACATGAACCCACTGGCCCTTTGTCCTAGCACGCCTAGTGCTTTCTCTTGTATTTTATAGCCATAAAGCACTATTCACAATTTGCCTCTAATGGGATCAATATAAAAATGAGTTTGTAAAAATAAAACCTATCTTTAAAATAAGTGGAAATGTAATGGTCACATGGGTAGCTATCAGGATGCCTCATGTATACTAGTTAACTGTTTTAAAAGCTGTTTGAAGAAAGCCTGTTTTACCCAAGTGATTGTGGGAAAACATTTAATACTGTGTTTGTTAGGTGCTGCTCTTACAAGTAAACAACTAACGCACCCCAAAGGAAGAGTTGGGAAAAAGGAAACTGCATATAAAATTTGATTCTTCTGCAGCTTCTTTTCTAAATGCAGGAAATGATTCTCTTTGGAATCATTTGGGCACTTTAATACAACTTCTTTTTTTTTGTTTTTTGGTAACAACAGCAAACTTAGTAGATGATAATTGTACACGAGAGAATTTCACCATGGGAAAGAAGTGGAATTTACAAAACATTTGGGTTTGCATCTTTAGTAAAATTTTCATTGCTTTTTTTAGCATGTACACAGAGTAATTTTAGTTTTGGCATAACATGTCTTCACCACCATACACCATGTGTGAGGTGGGCTAGACTTGAGTAGGGTATAACTTAAATTACACTTTATCTTCTTCTAAAAACCACACCATCAGATTATTTTTACATTGTTGATGGGTGTGTGAGAAGATTTAAGGGAATCCAGTTTATGACATTTTATCTCGCATGTGGGTGAGTACTTTTAGCAGAAACACACACGCTTTTTTGATGGCAGCAGGGTTTACTCTTGCCTAAGTACTGTGGACTTACAATAGCGATGCCCAGCCTATAGTCTCACGCTTGTGTGTGGGGATGCATGTAGAAAGCTTCTTTGTGTTCCCACATAAAGTGAGTCCAAGTCCAGCCAGTAAGCTGAGAAGTATTCAGTGCATTGTTCATCATCTTAAAAAGATGACAAGGAAGGTGATCTATAATGTCAACTTAGCAGTTAAGAGAAATTACTCTCTAGAGGAGAGCGAGTGGTGTGTCACTTGTGGGCCTGTGAGTCCACAGTGCCTCTATGCCAGGGCTGAAATGTTGTATAAAGAGTATATAAAACTTCCACTAATAGTAAGAAACAGGAAATTTAGATCTATAAAACATGTACAGATAAACTGTATCTCATCATTAATGCTTTCTGTTCTCTTCTAGTAAACTGATTGGTCATTAAAAAGTAATTGTTCAGAACTAGGGAAACCTGAATAATAAAGACTCTTTCCAAGTCCTGGCTGTGCTTATTAATACAGTAGTTCGTAGGAATGCAAAGAGTGTCTAGCAATTGGGAGATCATGACAGTGAACATTAGGCTTTGGACTCTGCTATTTCATCTTATAGCAAACGGCTATGAACTACTGTGAAAGACTTTCTTTTTCCATTCTTCACTTTCCATGTCTAAAAATGTGCATAGTCACCTTTAAATGAGACTGAAAGGAGGGAAAAGGCTGTGAGTTTTAGTTAATGTTCCTTTCATAGTAAGTAGATTCTGATTATTACTGAAGCATTAATTACTTATATTGTGATCTCAGAATATATTCCACTAACATGTCTATTATATTATAAAACTAGTATAAAACAGTGGTTTAAATTATTTCCCAAAGGGAAATCCTCTGCTTAATTTGCTCACAGTCTTTCTCTTCCTACACAGTGTAGCATAAATATTTTACTTTTCCTGCATTGGGTGTACTAATCCATCTTTTCCTGCATCACACAGTGTATTTAATAACTGTAAGTCTCTTTCCCATGCACAGTGACTCTCTGTGTGTAAGGTTAGCTTTGTTGCGATCAGACCACTAGGTCCTCTAAGGATTAATGAGATTTTGTCGGAATGGTATGACTCTTAAAAATAATCCAATGACACTACTTTAAATAATTTAAATAATAGCTGTAGCTATGCTGGAAAAAATCTTTCTTCTTTTAAAGGTAGTACATTATAAGGGAACTAAGTGTTCATGGAAGGCACTCTGAAGGTTAACTTACAAACTTAACTACTTTAATTGTGTATGGAATAATACCAGCTAGTAGAAAGTCTGCATATTTCCATAGACTAATTTTTAAGTTGTGACCTAGAGAGGCTACCCCATTTTATCCTTAATACATTCAAGAAAGACCCAGTTATAATTCCTTTCAGAGCATGTATACCTTGCCAAGTACACAAGAAGGAAAATTGTCCTTTTAGGTACTTAACTTTCCATTTAGCCGATAGAAGGATGAAAGGGATCCATTTCATAAGCTTATATAAATAAGTTTTTCCAAGAAGCTTCGCAGAATCACACAAGATAAGTCAATTCAAATACTCTAATCGGTAAGTGGCTTCTGAAAAGTCTGTGGTGGTACTTATTTTCTCGTTTCTATCCTCAGAAACCCAATATTAAAATAATCACACAAAATTCTGCCCCTTAAAACTGCTTCCTGAATTGTAAAAAAAACTATTCCTTGAAGATAAGACGCACTATTTTCTTCTGTGCCGTTTTACTCATTTTGGAGGGTTTGGATGGCTTAAATGATGGCAGAAGTATGGACAGTGTTTCCTGTTGTCTGACTAATTTATACTTGTGAATTGCCAGGGTTTTCAGCTGTGTGAAGCATATGCTTTGCCAAAAATTAATCATGTTCTGGAAACAGGAAGGTATGGAAAATAAAGTAGATACAATTAATGCTTTTAAAGGTCACTGTTGCATTTATAGAACTACAGAAATCCAGGCAGTGAGGAGAGGTGTATGAATAATGACTTTCAACAGGTATTGAAAAAGCCTGGCTCAGGTAGCTCATGTTTGTCATATAGAACAAAAAAAAGCAGTGTGTGGTACTTACACAGATCAATGGATATTTATAAAGAGCTTCATTTTCAGGAAGGGTTATGAAAACATGTTGAACAGAGAATGTTATGTGTAGACTAAAGATTTTGCATATATTTATTAGTTTTCATTAATTCTGCGTGCTCATGTAATTTTTCTCTTAAAACATGAATTTTTAACCTCTTGCTAAATTCCTTTCATCCTCTTTTGGAAAGCTAATTTGTATAAAGGGCCAAAGAAAAGGCAAAAGCAGGCTCTGATCTCATAAAGGATTCCATAAGATATACTAATGTAAGAACAGCCAACGGCTTGTTTGGCCCAGTATCCTGTCTCTAGCAGTGCCAAAGCACATGCCCAGGAAGAATGTAAGTACAGGGTAAAGCGTATCATGACATTTTTCCAGAATACTATCCCAATATCAGGATATGGATGACTTGGACATTTCCTGAGCCAAAGATGGTGGTTTTGCATGTAATGAGGTGGCATCTTTGCACATAATATTGTTTGTGGGAAGTGTTAAAAGTGAGAAACTGTTTAGAAATGTAAATGTTGGAGATCATTGTGTTGTGTTTTCCACCCTGGAGTGGAGAAACCCTCTTAATACCGCATCTGCAAACAGATAACCCTACAGTGCAGTATAAATATTTATACCATTTCTTTTTAACAATATTTCTGAAAGTACTGTCTATGTCATTAAAAATCTCCAAATTGATGTAGCTACACTATTTCTCTTTCATCTTCTACAATAGTGAAATAATGTATCTGATCACCTGGAAATAGCAACTAAACATAGGGAGGTTTCTCAGATAGAAAAAAACAGGAATCCCTACAGGTGTTTTGATATGCGTCTCCATAATGTATTGTTATGCATACATTAGATATAAAAAATATTACATGCTGTAATACAGGTAAATAGTACATAATAAATTTGATAAACAGTTCTCAAGTTACATTTTCCATCACTGAAGGCTAAGGTACTGAAAGAAAGACATAAGTGTTGCAGTATCTTGTGCTTTCCCATCAGGAACGTAAGCAGCGAACCACAGCTGGCAATGTCATGCCAGAGCCAAAAGGGCATCATGCATAATGCATTAGACTTAATTAAGAAGCATGCCAAAGAGTGATGCCATCCTCTTTCAGATTTTCGGTCTGCAGTGGTTTTTTGTTGAATTTCTGAAGTAGAAATGCAATAAAGATGATTTTAAACTTAATTCAGCCACTTTTTAACACATTTATTTGAGCATTTCTTAAAGAAAATATAGGGTACAGACAACTCTTTCAGAAATGAGGACAGCTGTGTTGGATATATTGATGAGTATAACCCATGAATTCATTTATGGACCCATACAGTAGGAAAACAAGTTCTAAAAGAGAAGTTAATTAGCTTCTTGGGCATCCAAGGAATCTCACTTGTATTTTTAGACAAGAGTAAAAATGAAATAAGGTTTGGGCAGGAAAAGGGGCTATCTTCAGGGGTCTAAAATTCAGTATAGCCCTGTGGTGTATTTAACTCCTGGAGAGTCCTCTTTGGTTGCATTCAGATGTGAGAAACTTGGTGGTCATGTTGCTGAGGTCTCATTCATACAGGCTTGTGCCACATGTTCGCTTTGTGCATTGCATATATAAACATCCCCTTTGTGCTTACAGTATTCAAGAGCAAGTCCTTTAATGGCAACTGCAGTATTGCAGCAGCTCAGGAAAGGAAGCTTGCGGAGCTTTTCTAGCATAACGAGAAACAGGAAGATCATATCTAATGAGATTTCTGGATCAGAAATGAGGGAGTTTTAGATAGGAATCTGAATTTAAAGAGGCTTAAGCTCACCAAACCCCTGAACTTTTGGAAATTTGCCATGAACCTGTGGGAAAAGTTAAGAAAGAATTGTTGCTGGGTGATATGCCTGAGGAGATTAACTGCTTTCCACAGTGCAGTTCAACGTGGTATTATTATATAAAACACTCGAAGTGGTTCAGATATCCCTTAGGCTAACATGTAATCTCAGCCACATGTGTAACCCAATATCTGAGTATTGTTTCACTCTGCTTTTTAACTGGATTTAGACTGATGAATTTGGGTCTAAGAAGCCACAGGCAGCTCCCTAGAACCTAAAATATCACGAAGTTCAGGATTTGATGCACAATACGGACTTCATTAAAATTCATTAACCATTATCTGATTGCACAGTTAACATCATTCTGCAAATAACGTTGACAGAATGGAGGTTTATTTACTGGCCTTGTCCAGAGAAAAGTAATGTTTTGTCCATTAGTAGTATGTTGTTTTTAAAGTTGTTTACATTCTTTGAGGAAATGCGGAAGCTACTGCTTGAAGAGGTTAGAGGACATATGAGTTTATGGGTTCTTTTTGAAAATATTCTTGAAGCAAATGCTAAATTACATTATTCAACTGACAGACAGCAGAGAGAACATTGTGTCTTGGCAAACTGAATTTACTGTGTTATATTTGAATAAAGAAATCTAAACTATGAAAAAATGTTCCCAGACCTTATCGTGATACAGTGAAGAATTATATCATTTTTTTGGTCCTACCCACAAGTTTTTCTTGCAGGTTACTGCCTTTGTCAAATTCCTTATGGTCTCAGAAAGATATACAGACTACAAATAAAATTATTTGAGGGTTTAAGTAGAAAGCTTAGAAGGTTAAAAACATGATAATCTGTTAATGAAAAATCCTGGGCTTTTAATTATTTTTCCTTTTCCGTCTTTTTCCCTGTAAGGGTAGATGTCTGTTAATTAAGTAGCAGTTTGTGATCATTCCTTAAAGCTCTCCTTTGAATTATGTAAATTGTTGTCCCATAGAAACCTTAGATTATAAACTTCAAAGGAGTCCCATGAAGCCTCAAGGTGAAAGTAGGGGAAAATTTCAAAAAGACCTTCTCTCTCCTGTAGAACTAAAGACATGGGAAATTGTGTCAGTACAACTGAAGTTTGCTTTGAAATGCTGCGTTAGCACGACCACAAAGTACCGAATGGGAAGCTTCCAATCACTGCTGGTGTACTTACTGAATCACAAAGGCTAAGTTCGTGCAACTTGTTACCACTGCTCTTTTGTTCCTAATTCCAGAGAACATTTTTTAATGATTAATATACTTTTTCTTAGAATGAAATATTGCACTGGGCCAAGGTTACAGCATGTTATATTCCCTGAACATGTTTTAGTCCAGGAATAGTTGTAGAAATGCAATGTGAAACCACTGGGGCAAATATGAACTACGACTTCAACATTTTGTAATCTTACAAAGCCAGACATATATCCCACTGATGTTCTTTTTCTCCTCAAATATGTGATTTCTTTCTAATTCTTGTTAGTTATCAGGCACGGATTGCATCGTTCTGCTTTACCGCCTTGTTGTGTTGGTCTGTCACTTCAATTCTTGTGGCCTGAGTGTAGTTTTTGATCCTGAACTAAGAAAGATAAAAACTTTGCCCTCTCCTTGCCTTGTTTCATGTAACACCACAACTGCTATAAAGGAAAAGTAAAACAAATACATTGGAAGTTACTGCATTTTTTTTCAATTTATTTTAAAAATAATTATGTGAACCTTTGACATCAGTTTTGAAATACACAATTCACCAATTGTTGTTTTCAAGAAACTGATGACTGTGAACAAGAAGTTGTTCATGTATTATGTTCCTCGATATGCTGAAAAGCTTTGCTGCTTCAGGGACAGAACACTCCACAGCTTGAAGTTTAAAGCCTAAAATAATTGAAATTAGAAAAATAAATACAACCATGCTTCTCTCTGACACACAGAGTGAAATCAGTTAATTTATAATGAAAAGAAGGATAGCTTCTTTTTTTTATGGGAGGCAGCTCAGACATCTATCTACCAGAAAGGAGAGAGAGATAGTATGTGTCAGCAATCGCAGATAGAACTACTCATTTTTTTAGGAATTCAGCAAATACCTATTATGGGTGGTCTTTTAAAATTTTTAGTTGCAATCCTGTTTGCATTATCCAAAAAGAATGCATTATTCATGCATTATTTAAGGAAAGGTATTTTGCCTTAACTTTGCGTATGTGTGAAAAAAATTCCTGAAAGGAGTTTTCCATATCTTCTCAAACTATTATGAAGTTTCCATCACTCCACTATTTGTAAATACGATTGACATTTTCATAGCTGATGCTTGTAATCTCACCAAGCCTCTGGCTGTTTCTGGTCATTTTCTTAATATAAAAAGCTGCTGAATCTACTTTAAACTTGCTGGTGTTACACACATGGGATGGGATTTTTGACAGGTAAGCAACACAACTGAGTGTATAAACATTCTTAATTTTTACTTACTGCTTATCAAAAACGTATTTTTTCATGTTTTTAATCTTTGTATGACGCATCTCATTTATATTGAAAAATATAAATTTATTTCGTATTGAAAAAAGGGTACTGAAAGCTCTGTCTTTAAAGCCATATCTTAAAAAGTAAAGTTAATGTTCTTACATTATCACTGTTTGCATGGAACAATTAAGTGAAGCTACAAAAGTTGTAACTGAAATTGCGATTTGATCCAGAACTCATAAAAGTGACATGGCTTTTGATCGGGCTCATAATGATGAAAACAAGATACTGTGTGATGGCACTGTATAGATTCTAGGAATGTTTTATAACATTTTACTGCTGCAGTCTGTCATCTGATGAGAACGTTTATGGAAAGAATACAGAAAATCTACTCAATCCATATCTGACAGCCAGGTATAAGTCATGGAAAACTTTTTTCAGGATATTGCAATTCGTGGGGGGGTGGGGGAATTGGGGTTGGTTGGTTGGTTTGTTTTAATAGTGACTACATTCAATTCAGTGGGGAAAAAAAAAGTGAAAGTAACTATTGAGGGATGAAAAGTGGAAAATAAATAGTTTGGATCTTTTTGTACAAAAACAAAACCCTAGTGTTTTATGGCAGGCCATTTGAACATTGACCAATTAATAGTGCAGTTTCATGATACGTGCACACTGATCTGAGACCATGCTGCTGCTGATGGATGAGGATGTCTTGCCTCTGTTCCCTTCTGTCAGGGGTACCCAGTCTTTCCATTGCAACTGTTCCAGTGAGCCCTTGTGTGGATGACTTGGATCAGTTTGCTGGTAGAACTGAAAACTAAAGTTGCAACAATAATCTCTGCGTCAGTGAGCAGCTCCAACCTGCCTGACGCTCACTGGTGCCGGCATGGCAGCGAGTGGGAAAGAGGCTGTTGCTCTCCTCAGTAGCAGTTCACTGCTGGGACAGTAAGCCAGCTGTGAAATCCCATGTAGCCCTGCCTGTCCAGACAGCAATGGATTTTCTTCTTAAAAGAGTAATAAGAAAATTTGAACTGCAGTTTTTTCACATTGGTGTTTTGTGGTTGTAATCACCTGAGATGTGATCCTAAACTCTTTATTCTCATGATTGCTATTAAGTTGCTCATGAGAATGGAAAACAAGATTTGTGGGTCAGTTTTGATCCTTTTGAAGATCATGGTTATATTCCCACTGACTTCAGGAGGGTCAGAAACATTAGCTGCCTTTTTTTTTTGCCGTGACCAGAAAGAAGTATGTACTGCAGATGAGATGCGTCATTTTGTCATCTGTTAGAAACTCAGCTTTTGGTACTGCCGCTATGTGAGCAGCATGTGCAATTGCTATTTTGTTTCTGGGTTATGGGGGTTTTTTTTTAGTTTTGTTTGTTGTTCTAGTGTTTATAGTCAATGAAGCCTCAGTAGTAGTTGTTATACATAAATTAATTATGCCATAATTTTTCATGTCCATCCTTGGAGGTAATTATTTCACTTCTGCACAGTATTAGATTATGTGGATTAGGCAGTATGTTACCTATGCAGTAGAGGACTTACAATGGTTGATCCCAAATGGAACATAAAATATCTGAATGTGGATTTTTGAAGGACAGGGGAAAAAAACAGCCAGTAGATTTCTGTATATCAAATGCAGCACTTAATTTGGAAAACAGCTAGAGATTGCAGAGCATTTGTATAATAATGTACTGATGTTGGCACTCTCCAGACACATCGATCTTTCAGGAGTTTGCACATCCTTGTGTATTCTCCTTTCTCCAGGCAATTTTGTCTGAACTTTCTCAAATATCCCCTATGACTGTCTGTCGCTATCTTCTGGCAGGACTGCGAGCTCTCTAGGCAGAATCAGCCCCGCTCCCTGACGGCTGCTCTGCTTAGCATCACTGCCAAGCACATGGCTGCTGGTTTGAAGTCTGCAGTCTTGACATCCTGTGTTTGAACAAGGCCTGGCTTAGTTAGATAGATACAAGTCTTAACCTGCTGGCTACACTTACTTTGCGCCTTACCCATTCTTACGGGAGTTTGTGGGATGAAATGGATAAAATAGGAAAGTCGAATAGACGAAATGACATGAAAGGCAAGCAGCAAGTGAGTTTTCCATTGCTATTTTGATTGTGTATCATGAGGTGTTTTCTCGTATGTCTTGAAACCCAATTGACTGAGTATTTGTACACACTTTTGACTGCTTTTTGAAACAGTTTCTGCTTCGTGTTCTAAATCAGAAAAGAGGATGCAGGACAGTATGTTTCAGGAGACAGAAACACGTTAGTCTGTCACTGTTTTTCTGGTCAAACCACGTGTATAAAACATTTGCAGGAATATGTTTGCGTACATCTACAAGTAGGTATGTCCTTTTGTTGTAATTACTTTCAATCCAGATACGGCACAGACGTTTTGAGTCAGGCTTGCTACTAACAATTTTTTGGGTTGGTTTTTTTTGTGTTTGTTTTTGTTTTTTTTTTTAACGTGTGCACCAGCACTCTTGCTGACCTCCATTAAAGGTGTTTGTTAAGTGCAAAATTTTATGTCCTAGATGTTGAACTGTGTGTGGTTTAAGGAAAAAAAAATCTAGGTTTGCACTTTTAATGACCCAAACTTTCATTCATCATAGAATTCTGCACTTAATCTGTTCTAGGATCTCTGCCATAATCTTATCGCTTTAATTATAGTCCCCAAAAAATGCAAAAAATGTTATATAACTCTTTCTGAACTTGTTTGGGCTTCTTATAGGCATGCTTACGTGGCAGGAAAAACATTATGCAGTCCAACAGTGGCATAGGGGAAAAGTCATGCAAGCAACAATTAGGATCTGATTTTCTGAATAGAAACTTCTAGAAATATAGTGTTGACAAGAAATAAATTTTGAAATATTAAACATTATATCCCAAAGAAGAGTTTCATTACAGTTCTCTGAAAAATGTAGACTTCATGCTCTGAAGACTGGAGTTGAGTAAATTTGAATTTGTCAAATTGAAATTATTGCAAACTTCCCGGTTTTCCTTATGAAGTCAGGTTCTAACAGATTTAAAATGTGTGCCATAAAATTACTTGCGTCATCTCTATCTGTAATTTAGAAAACTATCATTTCGTTGTTTTCATCTAGGAATAAAAACCATTTGGGATTTACACGTGTTGTAAAAATCTATGCCTGTAGGGGTTACCCAGCTAGAGTCAGAATGACTTTCTCCCTTTTCACTTGTGAAGGGTGTCTGCATTTCCTTTCGTGGGGTCTCTGGAAAGAAGGACTTGTAAAATAGTGGAAAAATTAAACCATTCCTACATATGCTTGCCTGTGCTGAGGAAACTATTTACAAGTTCGTCATTAATGCCATCATAATTATAATGCTAAAGGCAAGAAAAAAAGGAAGAACTGTTGTTTATTTTCAGTTAACAAATCCTTTTTGTGTGTGTGTATAGATTAAAGGTTTTTAAGGGCATTTTTGTAAGAGCTACCGACCTTTTGAATTGTTCATTAACTCTATTTCTAAGTTCCCTTGTTTATTTGTGCATGCTTTTTCTGTGTCTTCAGACTCAATTTTATTTTAAATCTGTCATATTTTAATACTTCTTTTTTTAAAATGTCAAATAAAAGGTCATAAAATCTTAGTAAAATTTAGGCTTAGAAAGCAGGGTCAGCTTATTCTGTCTGCCCAGAGCCACAAGGTCTCTCACCTAGATAGTGCAAGCAAATCTTATTGTGACAGTAAGTCAGGCCATTCGCAGAGAACTCCAACTCATTTGATGGGAGCATAACAAAAGCAGTTTCTGCAGGATTAGCCTCGTGAATAGTCTAGTGTCTGTTAAAGTGTTATGAGAAATTCCGTGATGTATCAGAAACACGTCTGTTGAATAATTTCATGGAAATGGTATGTAGCTGTACATATTTGTGGATACAGACAAGAGAGTGGCAAAATGAAAGTGTTGTGGAAGCATTTTTACTGGTGCTCAGATGATCAGAATTATTGGAAATATGTTGGCACGTATGTTGGACCAGAGCGATCATTTTTGGTGAATAACACATATGTTTTACAACCTGACAAATTGTCCAGACTCAAAGCATCTGAATGTCAAAGCTCCCATTAAGGCACCACCATTATCTGACTATGTCACGTTAATTCATAACTCCTGTAAAATCTATTATATGAACTCCACATGAATAATGTACAGGACACAAAAGTTGTTGATATTTAGGAGCAGCCTGCTGGAATGGGTGTATTGTGGGTTTTTTAGTAGATATCCAGACTTCCAGTTCTTGTGTGTTTTGTCTTTGAAGTTTCTGGATTACGGTCAAGAATAATCTGGGCATTTTGAGGGGTACATCACATTTTCATTTTGATAATGGGGAATTGCTTGTGTAACTTCTTGGCTTTGGTCGTTGCCACGTCAGAGTTTTACTTGCAGATCACAATAACACAGAAAGTCATTGTTTTATTTCCCCTTTGTTAGAGCTTTATAAGTCACTCATGTGTAATTGGTGATAGTGAACGTCTGCAGTACCAGTCGCATTCCTGTATTGCTAACAGAGTCTGCCAAAGGAGCCTGGGGGCTTCCACAGTTCTTCTCCTTGGAGCAGGGGACTTTGTTGGCCAGAAGTTCTCCAACTGCACTTCAATTTGTAATCCTTTTTCCGTTAGTGGTTGTCTATCCTAGAAGAGGCTCCATTCAAAGTGTAAAACCTTGTGTGTATAGTTGGCAATCTCCTCTAAAATGGATTTTTCAGAACTTTGCTTGGACAAGGACTGTCAGGAGTTTCGCTGCTGCTTTTGGACTGCAAAGATCATCTTCATTTATTTTTAGAATGTATGTACACTTTATCTTCTCATATCAGGACTATTTCTTACTGCGCAATCTCTGACTTAGTATTTTTCATTTGTTTTTGCTTGGAATATGTAAGAGTAATAAGTAGTGGCAATATTTGGGGAGATCACTCGGGAGTTTGAATTTCTAGCCAACACTCACATCTGAATTACTGCCTCTGAGTGGAGAGAGTGACTTCTGAGCCCTCCAAAGCTGCCGGAGCATCCGTTTTGGTCCTCTCCACCCCTGCTTTTTTTCCTTCTGTTTCTGATAGGCCTAAAATAAGTATTGCTGAGGTATCCAAGAATCCTGTGGGGGGTTGGAGGGGGCGGTTTCTCTCAGTGTATTTCCTTACATGGCACTTATCACACTAGCATTTGTGCTAAACATTCCGCTTCTATGAGGCAGCGCAATGATATTTAGTTGCTTTTTTATTTCTTAGAAACAATTTTTGCAACGCTTTGAAATTGCTCAAACCCTCAGTTTTTCTGCAGCAACAAGTTTAGAGGAGAAGAGAGGATTCCAGCAATTAATAGCTCCAAGAAAGTATGCTGGCATACAAAGAATCTTATATAAGAAGTCAGATTTTTTTTCTTCCTCCCTTTTCTGCCCAACCCCTTTTCTGTGCTAGTCAAGGCCTTTGTTATAGCAATAGCCCAGCTGGATGCTACTTCCTCTGCTTAAGTGAAGTTCAAGAAACCAGCTGCTGCTTAAAAGAAGACTGCTTATTGTTAAGTTCCCCTTCTTCCCGCTGCCAAGGTTAAACATGTCCCTTCTCCGTCAGCACCTCCAACGTAATGTGTCCCTAGATATTGTGGGGCACGCCTTCAAGGATATAAACCTAGTCTTTACCATGTTACCTGCTGACGAGACAAAAAGAGAGACAACAGTTTCTAAAGTTGACTTCATGTTAGCCAGCCACGCCAAGATCGATTTTCCTTCCTTTAGAGGATTTTTCCTATTCACAAATGTAGTGCAAGGTGAAATTCTGGTTCTGTGGAAGTCACTGAGAACTTCTAGGAAGATTTTCATTTCAGTTTTCTTACTTTTGCCTGACACTCTTCATCGCTTTTATAAGGAGAGGTATTTTTTCCCCCTCCTTATAAATCTTGTACTTTCGAATTTTTAATACAAGAATTCGCATGATGTCTTCCCAAAACTTCTTGGGGAAGTCCACACTTACATCCAGTAGAAAGTGATTGGCAAAGAATACATTAGTATCTTCCTCCTATATGCAAACAGTTATTTTTAAATAAGTTTGGAAAAAATTGCTACTGTACTGAGATTTCCTGTGTAATTCAGCCTTCTGAATATTCAGTATGATGCCGTCCTTAATTCCATGATTGTGTACATTTTTATCCCAGACCATTGCTGTAGTAAAAGAGGTGTCTTTTTCTGTATCTGTGATAATCAGGGCCATGCCTTGTTTAGGTACCAGGTGTAAACCTTATGCTAATTTATTTCCCAGGCTGTGTATTTATGGTTCTTTTACCATGCTGCCTGAATGCTTCACAGAACAATAAACAGGGTACCCCGTGGGAGCAGCTCAAACTGCTATGACCATTTTACAACTGGAGATCTTAGGTACAGAGGGATCACAGCCATAATCTTCAACAGTTTTGTTTTTGTAAAACATCACCTGTGCCTAGATTCGTTCTGCCTAACTGTAGCACCGAAATTGGAGATAAACTCTGTCTTCATGTAGGGAGCTGAGGTTGACAAGGGTCCAAAACTAGGCATCTTTTATTAGCTATCTTAAAGTTGGATGAAATAAAATTGTGCCCAGAGCATATTAACATATTTTCAGTGTTAGTGTTTGGTACTCTATGAACAACACTTTTCGTTTTACTTCAGATATCACCGTTCATGTCCTCAGCTTCTGCAGAGAGGGTGCAGGAGAAGAGAAATAGGTAGCAACCAACTCTTAAACACTTTTAAGTAAGAGGCCTGACTAGTAGGGTTGATGATGTAATCAAGGCAAGGACAGACTCCCTCTGTTTAGAGTGACAATTAATTCTGAAACCATTCTTTCTCCAAAAATCAGCTTCATTTACAACATTTCTTTAAGCTTTCCTGTGGTAATAAAGTGGGGTTTCAAAAGAAAATGTAGTCATCATTTAAGTAAACAACATCAAACTGCAGGCTAAAGAGGCAAAGGGGGAATAGTTGAGCTTTACAAGCATTCTTCATTCTGGCATTTCTTGGGGTTTGAGTCTTTAACTGCTTCTGTAATGCTCTTTTACATATTCTTGTCTGTGGTTTTTTATGTTTATTTACAAAACACATATGCACTTTTGTATGCATACATATATTCACAGTGACGGGAATCAAACTTAGTCCTTTAGCCCTGAATCCAGTTTTTACTGCTGTGAGCAATTTCACTTACTTCAGGCATGTACATACTTTGGCCCTAGTTTTAGCTGCTTTTTGTCTTTAAGTAGTTTCAGATATACTGTTTATTTTCTTCAGGAAGATCTATTCTTTGGCTTACCTTGACTGCATTTACTAAATTTGTTGTGAGTCTCCAGTAAAGTGAAGTCTACAGCGATGTCTGAAGCCTATCATAAATTCCTTTATTAGAGTGATTTCAGTAACATACGTGCTGTTGTGTGATTAATAGAAAGTCTGCTCTTTGATGACAGAAGAGTTTAAGTGTTATTGTCACCTCCTGGTTTGTACATCATCACATCTGTTCAGAGTCAAGGGAACTGAAAGGTAAAATTCAGAGCTTTTCCCAGATCTTTCAATAGCTTGTTTCCTATGTAGGAATGGATAAGTTATATGTAATGTTGATGTGGTGTTTCACTATATCCAGCATTCTGTGTGTTTTCAAGAGTGCATAATTAACAGCATGTAACATGGGAAGCTTGTGTTGCACAGGGAGTGCTGTAAATCTGTAGCACACATCTTGCAGAGTATTATTTGCAGCCCTAGCATCTATCTTGGCTTTGTATCTTCTCCTGAGGACATTGTTTCTGAATTCACATCTCTCCTAGAAAACCACAACAGGAACTCCTTTGTGTCTCCAGTGGAATCCTGAGAATGCTAGCTGAAGTGTTAGTGTGAGTTTATCTGTAGTGAACAAAAAAAAAAAATTGCTGGCTTTTTCTAAATGTCTGTCTGGTCTTCCTACCTGGCCAGTGAGAGATAGTGTGCTGGGCTACCATTTAGTATGCATCTATGTTGCACATAGTGAACTTACCATGCATTTTCATTGAAGTCAGGGGGATTGAAGCTATGTTTATTGAGTCTTTGTGATAGGCCTCAAAGGCTAAAAAAAAGCCCTGTCTAACAATAAGTTAATTTCTAACAATAAGTTAATTTTGAAAGCACTGTGTTTAATTGTAGCTGGTCTGTTTTTCTTAAAGCATTTCTGGAACTGCATATGAACTGTAGTAGAAGATTTTTTAAAACTTGGTTACGTAAAGCCAAGTTCCTAAAAGATAGCTAAACAAACGGGCAAGTTGTTGAGAAGTTGTTTATGAAAATTCCAGTCTCTGAATTCAGTGCAAGACAGAAATTTATGTATTATTTTCAAATAACTGACAGTCATTTTCTACAGAAGGTTTCGACAGATTAATATTGCATCATAACGTTGTTTATTTCAAGTCAGTTGCCCAAACAAAGCAATGCTAGATGTTGCAAATCCATCAATACTTACCACCTTGCTGCTGTGCTCAGTGATAAAATATATGGATGACAAAAGTGTTGATGTTATTTTTTAGCTATTCTCCAGAATATTCCATGAATTGGAAAAAAGGAATAAATCGAGGAAGACAGAACTGTGAAATTCAGTAATAAAGGAATAGTTTAAAAAAAAAAATGCTTGCTGTGATGTATTATCTCAGAAATAAATAGTTCACAAAAGTTATCTACTAAACTCTGCAGAAGAGAGCTGGCAGAGCAGGTGATGTAGTCCCCCAAAGACTGTGTAATGAACACCTTCCAGGAATAAAAGAGGATGGCTTTACAGGCAAAATTTAAAGAACAACATATTCCCGTTCTCCATTTACACCCAAAATCACACTTGAAATATAATCAGTTCAGTTAAGTGATGGACACCTGTTCATAAATAGAAGTTACTAATTTAATAGTTTCCAATTGCCAGAATGCCGTGTATAGCATGAGCTAGAAATATTGAAATACAGTCCAAATATTTCTTATTAATGTGCTGACTGCGGGAGAACTAAGCCCAGTGGAAATCAAATAGTGAGCTCTTCTGTCTCTCAGTCCTGCATGTAGGAATGAATGACATCATTTGTTAAGAAAAAAACTTATCTGATTTTCCCCATGGAAGAAATGCTGATCCACCTTACCAGGATGGTGCAGAGCAGCTGATCCCTTGATGAGAACTGCTCAGGAGTGTGTGACACTTAGGGCTTGGATCCCCAGATACGCGATTCGTGGAGCCTTCTGAAAAAAAGAAGAAACAAGCAGGGTAACATTGCACTTAGGTTTATGTGCATTTCTTATTTCTGCAATTTATGCTGATGGTAATGGGACATGGAGTCTTATCAAATATCTGTAGTATCTGTTTAACCTTATATATTAGTTTTCCTCTGCCACACAGAAGCAAGTTGCTTTCTGTTCACAGAGAAATCAATAGTGCAGAGTCTGACTGTATAATTAGTGAAATTTCTTGGGTTTGGAAAATATTGTTCGGTAAGTTTATTCCTTGGCTACTTCTCTCCTTCACGCCCGCCCCCCCACCCATTCCAGGGGATTGCAGGGGGTCTGCCTCAAAACGTAGCTCTACTTAGAGAGTAAACTCTTTACTGCCTGCAACTCTCCACAGATAAATAACATCACAAGGCTAGCGATACTGTTATCGTTCCTTCAAGAACCGAACTCTACTTTTATACCAGGGAAAAAAATTAGTATGGCTATGAGTAAAAGAATCATCTAGTGTTCTGGTAGCTGAGCAAATGTTTATTAGGTACACCAAAAAAAAAAAAAAAAAAAAGGCAACTACTTTAAAATTGATCATATGAATCTCAATAAAGTGTCATAAAATTAGATGAAATTGAATGATGTGCTACCACAAAAAATTGAGAACAACCGTTGTGTTGCCAGGATGCTTATTTCCAGGTTATTGTTTCTGATCTTATTAGGTTTTACATAATACACTTTTTTTTTGTGATTTTATTTAATGTGTTTTGAACGAAGCTTTTCTTTCTCTTTTGGATTCAGTGAGAATGAAAGGCTTTTAGAGCTTTGTGAAGTTTTAAAGAGGTTACAAACGAGGAGTGATTGATTTAGTATAAACTAGAAATTTTCTTCTTCTGCATCCCAAGTAGGAATTGTGTCAGAGTATTTCCTCTGTGTAGTTGGTAGTGAAAACAGAAAAAAGAATTTTCTTGAACTTCAAAAGAAGTTTCAATTTGTGTATTGTTCAAAGGCTTGAGTCAGTATTTTGTACTACTCAACTCAATGTTTGTACATAGACAATAGTATCTAGTACCAGTACTATAGCAGTTTACTTGGTCAGTGTCCAGTACTGTTAAACACAGCACATCAACTTCATGGCTGGTCTAAGTAATCCCAGATCTATTGATTCAAGTGAGTTTTGACTTGCTTGTACAAGTGAATAGGGGTTTTTTTTATATGAGATCGTATTACCAAAAGCTTGCCAAGAACTTAATACCATGCTGGAGTTAGATTTGTAGCAGCTTACTACTTCTTGTGACCTCAATTTACTTAAACTTACATGTTTTCTACTCTGGTAAGACATAAATAAACCAGAACTGGAACACTACACAAGCTGCAGAGAGCACAGTGCAACTCAGGACACTTCCATGGCCACCCCTTTCTGAAGGATAAGCACCTTGTCCCTCCATAAGCCAAGATCGCTTTGGCAAAGGTCCAGCAACTCGTTGTGTTGTGATGGAAAGAAACACTTGGAAGCAACCAGGTCACTGTCCAGGATGTTAAATATTTTTTCAATAAAACAAGACTGCATTTAAGTAAGGTGAAAGGGCTGACTTTTAAGCCTCACCAGGGAAAAAAGTGGTAAGGCTTGCTATGCTGGCTAACACAGAATTCAGCGAATATGAAGGGCAGATTATTTAAACCAGGTCCAACCTGTCTCACTGTATTTTAACTGTCATATTGTCTGGTTTCTGTATAATTAAAATTAAGTGGATTTTTTTTTTTTTTCATCATTTAATAACAGTAAGCCTGAATGGCATCTTCCTGGGTTTGGTTTTATTTCCATGGTATAGTAGAATCTCATTTAACAGACCCAGGAAGGTCCGAGATCCCTGTTTTGCTTGCTGTGAAGGTGCTGCCTTGAGGCCTTAGAAGGAGTAGGATAAGTATAACATGCTCCTGCGATCACCAGGTGGTGAATGGGCCCTTAGTGATTGTTGCCAGACTGCCTTTAGGGCTCACAGAGAAACCTTTGATACTACACTTAGACTCTTTTTCTGGCAGGGTGGATTTAACTAAAGTTTGGTGGCTGGAGGAGAAAGGCGTCTGCTTTCAGTCGGCTGTGGAGCATTATATTGTTGACATTGGGTCAAAATTAATTACTTTGCATTTGTTATGGTTTATTGATGTGGAGTTTGTGGACTTAAAATTTAAAATGTCTAGTAAAAGCAATTGTTTTGTCACTACCGTCTTGGTAGAAGTAAGACTCTTGTCTCACTTATAAGTAAGGATAATACGAGAAGTGCAAAAGAAGCTCATGATTTTGCTGGCTCTGATGCCTCAGTAACTTGCACTAAAGTGGAAATTCACCCCAATGCTGCACTGATTTAAAAAATGAAAAGGACTTGTGAGGTGAAAAGACTAAAAAGGTTCCATAGTAGTAGTAAATTGCTTGTGATGTTACAATGCTAGCTAGGCAGTACATAAAAATGGTGCTTTAAATGATACTCAAGTAAAGGAATTATTTCCTGCCTTGGGCAGAGGGACCTTCCTCATTCTTACAGCAGCTTTGCTGCAAAAGATGTCTTAAGATTGAACTTGCCAGACTGAAGATCTTCCCTTCTGCTGTGCTTTTAAAATCTCTTCATATTCTGTAGAATTTCAACACTAATGCAACCACTGCACATACCCTCCAAAAATGCACATCACTGAGTGCATTGCTCACAGGCTGACTTCACGCTTACAAGAACTTGATCTGAATGATTTGTCCAGAAAGCACTTTGAAGCTAGCAAAGCAATATCGTCCTAAAAAATAACCTATTAAATATTGATGAAGTTATTTCTAGCAAAGTAATTACTTTAGCAGCAGGATAATAAATGTAGAAAGAGAAAAAGGAGACAGAAAGCTAGGAGTTTTCTTTCTTGCTCTGGCATCGTGTTTTTGTTTTACTTCCTGAACTACAGTAGCTGAAAATAATTTTATTGTTCTATTCCTGCTCACTGCAGACATAGAAACGCGTTTTGCTTGGCTTCAAAGTTAGAATGAAAAAAAAAGCCCACCTGACGGGGGAGTGGAAACATTTTTTTTCTAAAAGGCATTTGAGGTTCTGTGAGTCAGTGTCAAGTTTCTATTTTTTCCAATGCACAATAAGTGAAACTAAAAGTGATCCCATGTCACAAAAGCAAAATGCCTATATTTGGAAAAATATTTCAGAAACAAAGGTGGTTATGCTTTGTTGTGAAATTACTTTATAATATTACCATTTTCAATTCCAAGTATTCTCTTAGGAAGATAATCTTGTACAACCATAATGTTCCAATATATGTAATGAATATGTATGAATCAATGTAAAACTCCCATTGACAAAAATAACTGTACTTTGAAAGACTTAAGGGGTTTTGTTTGGGTTTTCTTGTGTGTAGTTTTTGGGGGTTTTTGTTGTTGGGTTTTTTTAATTTGCAGCTTGAAATCAATCTGTTTATGTAGGTGTACATCCCTGGATTTGTTTCTAGTATTTCAGTGTGATCAGAACATATATACAGGTAAAACACCCAGTAAAAAAAATCAGGTCTCATTCGGCAGTCAAATCTTCAAATTGACCTTTCAATTGATGCAGAGTCTATAGATCCATCTGACTGGAGGCTTGGAACCATAATCAGCTTTATTCAGAGCATGGTATTCTAAAGGAGATGATTATTTTTGTAATACCCTACTACATTCTTGCAAGCACAAGCTTTTAATGAAAGCTTGTGATTAATCAATGGAATTTTTTTACTATGTTTTTACATTTGATCTGCATTATTGCACATTAGCAGATGTCACAATTCATTGATAGATGCAGAGGAAAAGACTTTGAAATTCTTTTTCAGAGTTGAAAGACTCAGTACACACAAGTTATGCGACCCCTGTTCATTCTTGGGTTTTCCAAACATTTTTGTTTAAATATTTTCATACATTAATATTAGTTCATGAATCCTAAATTAAAAATTTTTATAGCCAAGTATGAACTGAAAGCCTGAAACAAGATAATCTGCAGTCTCTTTTCCAAAATAAAGTGAGACCAAAATAAACATGACCATTACATTTTATGCTATCATTCTTCTTTCAAGCTGCTGCAATCATAATTTCAGTCTTTGTCCTGATGATGCCTGTATCACCTCCTTCATTGTTCTTTTAAAATAATTACTATAATAATGCAGTTATTATTCAGATAAATTGCCACCTTCACTAGGATAATGATCTTTAAAAAAAAATCCATTTTGTGTATGTCTTTATGTATGTATATATATCATGTAAGTTTTTTTGTAACCTGTGAAAATAAGAACTGTTCTACCAGGTACGATCAGTGGTCTGTCTAATCCATATTGTTGCTACTGACACCACGCAATAAAAGTGGCTATTTAGAGAGGGCATTGTAGGTGCCATTTTCTGCAGTCTGTTCCCTTCATACTCCACCAGCATCCAGAATTGTAGAAGGATGTTGAAAGGGACTTCTCTGCCTTATCCTTTTTACTATCTGCTTATGGATCTATTGTCCATGAATGTTTCTAATCCCTATTTGAAGTAGCTGATACAGTCTGCCTCCACAGCTACAGCAGCGAATTCCTGAAGTTCACTAATCACTGTGTGAAGAAACACTTTTTTTTTTGTACCCATTTTAGTACTTTCTCCAGTGTCCCAGTTCTAGTATTGCAGGATTTGGTGTACAGCAGTTCCACGTTCATCTTATCCACCATCTTCATGATTGTGTTAATCTCACTTGTATTCTTCCTCAGCCCCCAGATTTTAGTCAGTTCTTGTATGGCAGCTGTTTCATCCCTGTGATCATTTCAGTTACCCTTCATGTACTGTCTTTATCTCCACTGCATCCTCCTTGAGTTGTGCAGAACTGCACATGATATTCAAGATGTGGGAAAATGAAGATTTTATGTAGCAGCAGAGTAGTACCCTCAGGTTTTTTCTCATTGACCTTCCTGATGTTACCCAACGTTTTGTTGGCTTTTTTGAGTGCTGCTGCACCTTGAGCCAGTGATTCAGAGAACTGTTAACAAAAGCACCAAGATGTTTCTCCGAAGTTTTAACTCTGTTCCAAGTTCAGCATCATGTAGATGTGGTTTCAGATATGTTTCCCTTAAAAAGAAAGTATTTTTACTTTACAGTTATCTATTATGAAGCTCGTCACCACCTTTTTGCCCACCCAGTTTGAGTGATCCTTTTTGGAGTTCCTTAACCATTAGCACAGCATCTGACTATTGTGATCCGCAGATTTGCGCATTTCACTGTTCACTCCCTTCTCCAAGCTATTGATAAAGATGTTGAATAAAACTGGGCTCAGAACTGATCCTTGGTGGGACCCCACCAACAAAGTGACATTTTTCTGCCAGTAATAAAATACTGATTTGTTAAGGATCTGTCAGATGGAATAACTTTACTCCTGTATCAAGTTGTTCTTATACCAATTCCTCTAATCCTAAAGAAGTTCCCTCAAGAAAAATCCTCTCCTTCTCCTTACATTATTCTTGCCTTATTTTCTCTACATGTGATGCCACACTGACTTGTGCATTCTCTTCTCTTCACCTGCATTTCCTCACTACTTCTTGCAGATATTAATACTTCATTTGCTACCCATAGTCACCTTGTTCAAATGAGAAGTGCCATGTGAGGCATATTCTTAAAAATAGTCTTG
Source organism: Fulmarus glacialis (assembly GCF_000690835.1). Classification (NCBI taxonomy): domain Eukaryota; kingdom Metazoa; phylum Chordata; class Aves; order Procellariiformes; family Procellariidae; genus Fulmarus; species Fulmarus glacialis. The sequence goes on from NW_009208634.1 coordinate 86,662, forward strand.
CCTCTAACAGAGTTTACTACCCTGTCTGTTGTGCTTGTCAGTGTATGTTGGACTACCTCACAGGTGTTCCCAAGTTTTGGTTTGGACTAGGAATGATGCTATCAGTATTATTTTACAGATGTAGAAATGGAGCATAAAAAAGTAAAAAAGTCGTTTAAGTTATTTTTCTGTTTCCACTGTGGGATCACACACATATCACTCACTCTGGGAGTCAGGGGACAGTTGGCCTCACAGGTGATCTGGGTGAGGTGTATCTTTACACTGGTGTTGGCATGTGGCACAGCATAATGGGTAGTGGCAGTACAGGATTTAGGCTGAAACATTTACACCGCGCCACTGTCCTGGATGGTAATGCCCTATTTTCTATGATTTGTCTTGAGGCCCTTATTCTGGGTAAGGGAGAAGTTGCAGTCCTTTGTGCAGTGGACTTTCCACTCTAGGAGTCCTGCACACGTGCTATTGCAAGTCGGAGCTGGTCTGAACTTGAGTTTACATTAGCCCCTCATTTCTTTAAGGTGAATAAATAAAAAGTAGTTTTGAGGGGATTTTAATTCAAAGATATACTGCAATTGTTGAGCAATGTATCTTCATGAACCATGGCCAGGTCTTAATTTCTGACGTTAATTCGTTCCGTCTGTTCGGTAGCATTATCTGCTTGTAATGGCACCAGACAGCTGAAAATTTTGTGGTGGTAAAAATATCAAGAATCTAGTGTAAATTGAATGTTTCCACCTTGTAATTTCTCTCTTTTGTGCTTTGAAGCATGATACATTTTCTTTTAACCTGGAATTAAACTTTTCTGACCTGGATCCATTCTGTCATCTCTTTAAGTATCTTTCAGAAACATCTTTCCTTCTAGATCTACAAAAAAGGGGTACCACTTAAGCTATTTCACTGCCTGTCAAAATAGGAACTTTACTGTATTCATGCACATACACATTCCTTTTTCAGTTTATCTCATAGTGCAACACATTCTGCAAATTCCTGATGCACACATCTTTCTTTTTTATGGGAATTCTGCAGGGAAGTAAACTGCCAGGCTATTCTGTAATCATCTTTGATGTTGCAATAGATGCTGTGTTCTTTAAAGTTTTTTAACCTTTAACCAGCTAAAGAACAAATCAAAGAAGCAGATTTCTAGATAATTTAGACACAGTAGATAAGTTGAAGTCTGTGTTTGCTGTGTATCAAAACGCTTTCCCTCCATGCGAAGATAGAAATTCATTGAGCAGCTAGCAGACAAACTTAACTCAATTTAGAGACCTCATCAATAAAATAAATGTATATTCAAAACGTGCAATTATTTCCACATGCAAGCATGTATTTACAGGACTAATGTTTTAAATTAGCCATGCTTCAGTATGCACTGAAGATGCCCGGTGAATATATGCAACCTGAAGCCTCCATATGTATACTGCTCCAAGCAGCAGGTGCAAATCTGATCTCACAAAAGCTTCTCCCAAGTCAGAGGTCAGTGACTGTTGGTAATGACCTCATGGCATCACTTGATGTGTGTGTCCCTGCTCGTTGCTTCAGGGGAAACTTGCTGATCCAGTTTTAAAACCTACTGACATTTTACTGAGTCTGAAAAGGAGTTCAGACTGAGCAAAGTCCTCATCTGTAACCTGTAAGGCACTTGCCATCTCCATAGTAAGCCAAGACATCTCTCCCTCCACTTTCTTTCCCGGCAGCAGCTTTACTAGTGGTTAAGTCATGCAGGGGACAACCTGTGCTTCAGACAGAAAATCCTCCTGTACCTGAAATTCCTGGGGATCACATTGTACCAAACATTAGTTGCCTTCCTTTGGGGGTATAAATTTAATCGCCATTGGTTCAAGTTTGTTCATACCTTTGGAAATAGATATGCACTGCCTGTCAGCAAGAATAAGGGCCAGCCTGAGCACCAGGCGCTGAGAGTGACCCAGCGCAGGCCACCCTCACTGGCTAGCGCAGACCCATGGGGTCCAGATATGACAAGCAGAGCTGGGTGCTGGTAAGGCTGTCCGTCGACAGCCCCCAACATGGTGGGGGGATGAAACAGGTCCAGGGTTCATTTGGGAGCCAGGGCCAGAGGTGCACACCTACAGCCCTGGGCTGGACTGAAACAGGGCTCCCATGGGCAGTGTTGAGGAGTTGTCCCTCCCCAGGGGAGGCTGGGCAGGGACATTGGGGCCTGTAAGTGCCCTCAGGGGCAATTTTGTAAGTGCAAAGAGGGTTAAATGCTGAATTTGAGGCTACAGAGGATGACAGTGCTCAGCTCAGCAGAAGGTCCTGTACTGAGGTAGTCTGTCACTGTCCTCATCTCCCTGTATCAGTTTGTGTGGTAGCTCTGTATATATGCTGATCTCTTACCATTTGCTGAATGGGAGAATCTGTGCATATATTAGTTATTTTGAAGTAGGCATATTTACTTGAATTTGTATTAATCATGTTAAATGTTAACTTTTTTAGTCTTTATTTATAGTTATAATTTCATTTTCCCTTTTTGTTGTGGGTTTGGGTTTTTTTTTCCTGTATGAGAGCAAATCGAAGCGTGAAACACTGAGTTTGTGGGTGGAATAGTGGTGTGTACTAGAGACACAAGAGAGACATATGAAGGTTAAGTTTCCCTCTCTGGCAGCTGCTCTCTAGCAGATTAGGTTATCTGGTTTCTGCTTAGCAACAGAAGGCTGCACAGGGATTTGCTCAGAACATTTACCCAGGGTGGAAGCTCTGCCAGTAAGCTGCTCTTCATACTGACCTCCATCTCCCCATGACAAGGGAATTTTGATGTTGTCATGTTTCCACAGAGAAGTTTCAGGAAGAGCACTGAAAATCTTGAGGAATTATTATATATTATCACTATCTACTGAACCTGTTATTTTAACTGTTACCTAGGGCAGCCTAGGAGTAAGAAAGGTAGTGTAAGAGGAGGTGAAGAGAGGACACAATTTTGTGTTTTGCCTTGCATCAGGCATGAAGTTAGAAACAGGTCTTTTAGTTTCTCTCTTAGCAAATAGCTAGTTTCAGTGAAAATTTTGTGTTGTCCTCTCTGAACGAAGGATACGCTTCCCAAAGTGTAGATGAGCATCTCTTCTTTCATTGCTGCAGTCAATGCGATGAAGCTTGCTCAATGGGAAATAGGCTGGGCACCTGTAAAAAGTGAGGTATAACGTGCAATCCCTGGAGCTTAGCAAAGTGAGGCGGTTCCTGAGGCTCCAGCAGCAGCTCCAGCACTCAGCAAAGACTGCAGCTCGCTCAGGTTAGGCAGCAGATGCCCTGCAAGCACTTTTCCTAGTGTTGCTTTGACTAGTTGTCTTGCTGCTTCTCGTTGTACATCCTAACTCTACCTCTTCTTGGCATATACTGAGTCGCTGTGCAGAGGAGCTTTCCGTCTGTGTTACTAAGTACAGTATCAGTGGAAAGTTGGTCTGTCGTTGGGTCTTGTTATGGTATTTTATTACAACTAATAATAGGATACATTTAATCTCAACATATTTTTTTGTATATGTACAGTCTGAAGGACTGAGCTTGAATTTGAGGAAATGAGCATCAGCATGTTAACGTGCCTGTCACTGTTAGAGTACTATGAATTAATACCTGTAAGAAAAGAGGGGTCCTGAAAAAAAAGCTGGAATTAGATACTTCTGAATGGAAACATTTCTTAACTTACTTTAGAGCAGCAACACATCTATTTTTGCTGTCATAATTATTTTGTTCTGGCTCAGCCAAGTTCCCAAAAAGAAAGTCTCTTTCGTAAAGACTGCAAAATAATACTATGCTGTTTTTCTTTCATGTGAGTGGAGACACAGTTACTCATGCTAATGTCTCATTCTAAGGAACTTGAAATCTTCAGCAAGGTTTTGTTAGTACAAATGCAACTATTTTTTACTATTCAGAACATCATGTTCAAGTAAACTGTAGACTTTAATTTATTTCTGGCATCCAGGGCATAGTTTGTGAACTGATATGACAGTATCTCATATAAATTTTCCATCTGGATGATCACAGTGCAGTAGAAGTTTCTTGCTGTGTTGTCAAGCTAGAACCAACTGTTGTCACTGGCTGACCTTTTTTTTTTAAGTACATGGGAACATTACTGAAATGCTTCACATAATAGAGAAGAGCTGTTTCTCTGGTAGTGAGTATCTTTATGTTGCCAAAGACTTCATTCATCTCCTTCTTTTGAATGGAGCACAGGATTCCCTGTCCTCCCCCACCGCAAACTTTCTAAAAGTATAAATGAGCCAACTTCTTACTACTTAATCTCAAAATGTCCTATAGGAGTCAGTGGCCTGGTCTAATGGACAAAAGTTAGAAAATCAAGTCCTAAAACAAGGCCAGAGAATGTTTTATTGTGCTCTGACTTGTGTAAAATTGCTGAGTACAAAATACTGTGTGCTGCTAGGTACATCAGTGAATAATCTTTTTTTTTTTTCCTTAGTGCAAAATGATTGAGTTGGTTATAAGAGTAAGGAAGTATGAAGAACATGCAAAGGAGCACTCTGATGGGAACATTAATTATGAATGACTTGTTAATGAATGTAAGGGAGATGCTAGCCAGCTAGAGACTGGAAAATTATCAGCTTCAAAGAATAAGAAGATTGTACTGAGAAATTGGGAAAAGCCCTCTAATGCTCATACTTTGTTCCTGAGTTTCATTTGGTGTTTCCTCTTAAGAAAAAAAATTAGCTGTGTGGGAAGTACCAGTCTTTTCACTCACCCCCCTTTTTTGTGTAGGCAAAAATAACAATTTAAAAGCAGTAAAGAATATCTGGTAGCAAATGTTTCTGTAACACGTATAGAGCATCATAAATGGAATATCTAGGCAGTACATACAGAAGCTGGCCCTGCTTGCAGCACAGTTTTCCAAAGCTCATTCCCGCATTACAGGGAATTTGGAGAATTCTGGTTTACTTCTTTCTTAATAAATGCACTAATGTTCACGTCAAGCTCCTATTAGCCAAGTTAACTTACAATATAACATTGAATGTTTGAATAATTTTTGGTACCCTTCTGCATTACCTTCTTTCCTTCTACAGTGTCTACTACGTTCACTATTTTGAGCTGGAAGAAGGGGCAGGTTTTTCCAGTGCTGAATTCTGTAATGCAAGACAACTCTCCTTTTACAGGCTGGTGCAATGTCAAAAATTTGTTGTTGCATGGGGAGAGAGGAAAGCTCTATACATCTGTGATTTCTTTTCTTACAAAGATTTTAGCTTTTTGGTGATTTTTCTAAGTGAAACTCTAATTCTGAAAATGTAAACAGTGAAATTTAAATATGAAATATGCTTGTGTGTTTCTGCTGTACTGCCCACTTTGGTTCAGTATGCTGGTACTGATATATGTGACTGGAGATCATATCTCAACAGACTTCTTTGTCTAGGTAGCTTTTATACAAGTAACTCATTGGTAAAGACATTTTAGTTTCCTCCTGGATCACAGCTGACGGTTTCATAGATCTGAGAAGACAACTTCTGCCTTTCGGTCAGTTGATTGCATCCCTAGAAACAAAAAGCACTGTTGCAATTGCTATAAAGACTTGCCCACTCAGCTAATTACTTCTGGTTGTTTTTTTCAGCAATAATTGATAACTTCTCAGAAGATGGTTGCCGGATGAGTATTTTGTCCCATCATTTTCATTATCTTCCTTAACTGGGTTCCTTTTCCTTCTGATACCACTGCTGCTGGACCAACTGGCTGCATTCCCCAGTGTTCTCTATTAGTTGTGTAGCATCTGATGCATATCCGTATATGCTCAAAGACATAAACTAGATGCTCAGACAGCATAAGAAAACAGGAATTACAAAGACAAGAAAGGTTCCAGAACCAGCCTAGGGGCTGAGGAGACACCTATGACCTGTGCCATCTCTCTCTAAGCTCCTTGGTAGAATATAAACAGGTTAAAAGTTGTTCTTAGAAGTTCTGAAGTGCCTTCAAAAACTATTTAGGTAGTTCTAATTGGAAGACAATGTTTATATTTTCCTATAAGAACCAAAACAAAGGAATATTAATAGCTGCCTGCACATTGTAACATATTCTGCGTAATGACATTTTGCAGGCTTGATATGATTTTCTGCCATGTGCATCAGGGCATTAAATGAGAGGTCTTTAAAATTATCTCACCAGAACAGTTCTTTTTTCCAAACACCACCAAAAGAAGATGAGATCAAAGAATTTCATAAAAGGCGCTTTTTCACAGCTTATCTGTCATCAAATGAAGGTATTAAGGAAATGGCCTGAGAAGCTTTTCCTACTTGATATCCCTTTTGAAGTGACTAGAACTACAAAACATGCCATTTCTGCAGAGGATTCCAGTTGTGTTTCTCCCTTGTATGAGAGGAAGGGCGCAAAGAGCGTATTACACCAGCTGGCACACTTCTGGGGTCCCTGCTCTCGGGGCTTGCTGGGGCTTTCAGGGAGCAGGAGGATCAGCGTTGCCGCCCCAGGGAGCAGCAGTTCTTCCCTGAGCTCACCATGGAGCTCGTGGCTACCAACACTGTAACTTGGGGCAGACTGAAAGATTTGCACCAACTCCCAGAAAAATCCAGTGACAACAGAACACACATCTCTCCAGGATAATTTGGGGTTAAAGATTTTCCCAAAGTTAGAAGTCTCTTTGTTACAGTTCACTTCTAAGGCTAGATGGTAGGGATCGAGCTGATGAAATGGCAATGCATATGATTTGTTCTGCATCTTCATTGCATGCCCTTGGCTAACAAATTCCACATATTACAGCATTAAAAATTCAATCCTGATCTAAACCCCATCTGAGCTAAAGAGAATCTCACCACTAAGCCCTGTAGATACTGTGTCAGAACATTAGATATTATATTACAGGTGTCACAGAAAACATTCACATAGGCAGAAGGCATAATATCCATTAGTGACTGAGAAGAACAAAAAATAAAATTGTAATTCTTTTTTAAAGTGGGAAGAAACTAAAAAAAAAAAGAAAATGTTTGCACTCATAATATTTTAGGGTCTTAATATGAAATTTTTGTCTATTCAAGAAACTCAAGCGGAGCTAGAATTTTATATCATATTCTCAGTGAGTAAAATGACAGCTCTATGGAGAGCAGGCTGACAACTCTCCACCTGCTGTTTCTGTGCTACATTGAATTAGTCTAAACTTTATCTTCTTTTAAAAACAGGATTAATGAAATTTTGAACGATATTTTCTTTTTACTTTGCCCTAGTAGGAGCCTGATACATCAACTAATCCAATGCATAGTAAATTTGGTCCAGACAGTAACCTGACAGAATTCATTATCTGAAAAAACAGTAGGAAGACTGTACTCAAACATCAGGTATTCGTAAATTACACAGGAAAAAAGCTCTGTGTAAGGGACATAACCTTCATCTGTTATTCTGATGTGTATATGATTGTTAGTTGCAGATTCTAGGGTATAGATTTTATTCATATCCATACTTTATCATATTCCAAAATTTATGGTACAGATGAAGACCTGTACATTTCAAAAGTCATGTTGAAGTCAGTGGCATTTGCTGGCCACAGTAATGTGGGATTAGATTCTTTGGATAATTTACACATTCAACTTTTCTAGAAGTATTAGTGCTAAGGGGATAAGCAGATGGCGCATTTTTTCACTTGCTACGAATTTGGGACAGGCTGGCTTCTCTTCAGTTTTAGAGTATTGTTGGATCTGTCTGTGTAAAAATCATTAAACAAGACTTCCTTCTTAAATGTCAGTCTAGGTAAAACCTAATCATCCCTTGACATTTTTTGAAAAGAATAGGTGATGTCCACGAGGTCCTGGCTAATGTTTCCTGCTTTGAATTGTAAGTTGTGATTTCTATAGTTCTGGCACAAGTATGTCCTTCACCCCCAGACAGCCAGTTTATCTCAATGTACATACACTAGCCATATTTTCCTTGTTGAACAGTACTATGGGATGTGTTAGGGGCATGAAAAACATGTTAAAAAACCCATTCTGTTCCAGTATCAATTGATATTCCACAGAGAGGCAACATAAATCTCCCATGACAAAAGCGACATACCAGGTCTGCTTTATGAAGATTAGAGATCTCAGACAAACATCTTGCTTAAAAAACCTTTTCCAGCGACTCACGTTATAGGTGAGTAAATGCTACAATGCAAGTCTTTATAGTAATACAGTGTAAAGGTTTTGAGAACCTCTGTACTGATTCTGAAAGCACTGTTTGGAAACTGATTTTATTTGATTTGTAGCTTTTTCAGGCCCTTCACATGGTATGGTGTGATAGGGTAGAGAGGGTCTTTTTGAGAATTATTCCAGTGTCTCAAGGAGGGTCAGCTATTCTTGAAACCATTTTCAAGACTTTTAGTGTTTTTTATCCCACAGGCTCTCAATTGACATAATGTCTGGGGTCTCTACGAACAGAATAGAAATATTTTGTGATCAGTTCTGTAAAATCAAGAAAAATCAATAACCAGTTCTTTGTGTAAGAAAAAAAGGTGAAAAGCACAGAAGTGTTTCTCTGAAGGTAGTATATAGCTTGCAGCACAGCTAGGAGTTGATATTTTGAGTAAGGTAAGCACAAGAAGTAATGCAAATGATTTGCAGCAGTGAAAATAGTTCCCAGTGGTATTTTCTGAAATGGTGGTAAGTACTGAAATAGACTGCCAGTGGAGGTCAAGGAATGCTTATCAGTGGTGATTTTTAAGAGCTGATCAGATTACTTTCAGGAACTGATGCAATTTTCTGACCTGCAAGGCAGAGTATGTTCAAGGCATACTATTCACTACTGGCTGCTGCTGCTGACGAGGGGACTGAGAAGGGAACTGAGCATTTCTGGCACAGCAGGAGACCCCGCTGCAATGGAGTGCAGACGAACCCACTTGCCCTCCAGCAGACCAGACTAGCAGAGACTTCTGCTTCCTAGGTCTTTGTGGGCCAAATGGAGTCCACTCAGCAGGGCTGTTCAGGTTCGTGGTTAGATCACTGGCTCACAGTGCCCAGAGACTGACTTGCAGCATTGAAAAGGTTGGTTCCTCTCGGCTTAGGTATAGCTGATCCTGCCTGTCAGTTGTGGATAAGCTAGATGACCTTGCTAGACTTCTTCATCCAGTTTTGTGTGGATCTCTGACTCTCTCCGGTCTATGTTTTGAGATCATTCTTTCTTTTAAGGGCAAAAAACTGGATTCGAAATTGAATACCGGGCAAAGCTGAGTAAAACTGAGCAGTAAGTCCCTAGCTATAATAGTATTCACCAGCTTGATAGAAATTTGAAGTGTCTGGTTGACAAAAAAATCCTTTAATACAAAATCTGAACGCGTGCATTTTTTGTTAAGTAGAAGATGCAAATATCCCATGTGAAATTTAAGATAGCAGTTCCTATGTATGGGGCATTTATTCCAAGAAATATGGGATTCATAGAAATTATTCCCTTCTTATTTGGAATTCCATGAAAGCACTGGTACAAAACAGGAAAAACAACACAATTAGCCCTGAGTATAAACACTGAAATCGGAGACAGATAACGCATCGTAGTGTTATCCTGTTCAAGATTGTTACTGTAAACTTCAAAAAGGAATCAAATGAACAGAAGAGAGCTTTTTGTTGTTTTCTTTAGTGTTGTACCTGGTTTATCTCTTGGTTTTATATTTGTCCCTCCTAATGCTGGGATTGTGGAAGGTGAATCTGCCATCCTGGTTAGTCTTCGGCTCAGGGTGTTGAAGGTTTGCGTATAGTTTTCTGTACAGCGTGCCTGTGCAATTTCTATCAGAAGCAGGAAATGTTTCTTCAAGTTCTGAGGGGTGGGACAGTTGCTGTAGTTTTAGGTAATTTTAAACAAACTGTTTGAGCATCCTGTTTAAATAGAATTAAGTAACCAGAGTTTTGTACTAGTTGGAAAAGAATTCCATACATGCATGATATGAATAAAATATCATCTTACAGAGCATAGCAAGGTTGTGATGTATCTGACTTCTTGTGCAATACAAGTTTTATCTTTGACTTTTGTTTTGCAACAAGTTTAGTGGCTGAACATATTCCATTATGTAACAGTGGTCTACTAGAATATGAACTATTTTGTATTTAAATTTACCTGTATTTAATACACATATTAGTTTCCTTGATATTTTCAGTAGCCTCTGGAGAAATCTAATTCAAATATGACTTTCTGAAATTGGGAGGAGAAAAGTATATTCCCACAAAGAACTTAGTTTAGGGAACTAGTGAGAATCAGGAAGAATTTATTCATAGCCAATTGTATGAAAACATAAATGAAGGAAAAAATGGTAGTTGGAGTAGACTGGCAAGATTTATCAGTTGTGAATTTTACTTGAGTCCATGTTTGATGCCTTTCCTAAATTCTCTTGTTTTAAGTGTTGTAAGGTTGAACTGGGAGACAAAAAACAGTAGTGAAAAGATTTCTTCTCAGGCTTGTAGCATGGATGCACATTTCAGATTTGAAACTGGGAGACAGATTGCATGATTGATTTTTGTTTTGTAATATTTCAGTAATGAGGCTATGCTGAACTGCATATTGGGTCCCCCAGCTGGCAGGACTCATTTGAAAGGGGGGGGAAAAAAAAGTTTGTACTCTTCAGATTGCAGTGATAATTGTACTTGGCATTATGTCTATCAATGGATTGTCTTTAAGCTGCAATCTGATGTTAATGAGATTTTAATTGGAAAACAAATAAAGGACAGGCAGGCTAATGACTGATAACAGTTTAAAAAAAAAATCTTTTAAGGGCTACACAATAATTAATGTAAACAATACATCAAAGTCTTTCCATGTCTAAGCTTTCATACAGGGTTTACGTAGAAGCTTGTTCCTCAACAATGGTATTATTCCACATCTAAACAACTAATAGACTGTATCTGTTAAATCAGAACTGTCATCTGTTAAATCAAAACTGATTGGCAAGATTATTTGGTCTTACTAGTAGGAAGGTCTTGGTCATTAATCACACCTCAAATCCTCCACAAAAAGGAGCTGGATTAGGTCTGTTATGTCCTGAGAGTTTATTACTATTGATATTTCTGAAAATCGCCCCCCTTTTCCCAATTAAAAACTTACACATTATTCCAAAAGAAACAAAAGGTAGAAGCTCTATCCAATGGAACTCATAACATCTGAAAACAAGCTAATATAAACTGTTGGGGAATGCACATCATATTTAGGCTGATGTTAACAAAACATGTATAAATAAAACTAAAAATCAGAGAAGGGGGAAGGTTATGGTAATAATCGGAATAAAGAGTAAAGAATTAGTTAGAAGCATTTACTGTAGAGCTAAAGGATGGCTATTTCGAATGTCAAGGAGGATGAAAAATGAAATTAGGGCACAATTAAAGGAATGGAATGAAAGAGAAGATGAAACAAGATTTCTGGTGTAAGTGACAAGTGTACTTCTCCAGATAGCGATAGGGACAGAGACTAGAAGAGAGGTTGCTTTTAGAGTCCAGTTTTGAAAATGTAAAGCACGCAGAAGAGTATCCCAATTAAGAAAATCAAGAGGTGAGATTGGAGTAATAGAGATGTTAATCATGGAATCACAGAATAGTTTGGGTTGGAAGGGACCTTTAAAGGTCATCTAGTCCAACCCCCTGTTAAGACAGGCAGTTATGCAATCTAGTATAGTAGTTAAAGCCATAGTCAGAAAATACTATGGAAACACAGAGTGAAGTTGAACTTTTTTTGTCTTGACTTCTAGACTGTTTACTCCATATCCGCTTTGCTTTTGAAATCTCTTACCCATGCTCTCTGCTCTGTTTTTCTTTGCATTTATTATTTTAAGTATTCTCACTCAACTATACCTTTCGAGAAATACAAGGAGAAGCAGGTATGATTAAGGGCTAACATAAACCCTGTAAAAGAGTCTAATTACTTCAGAAAACATATTGGCTTACTTTGCAGTACTTTTTTTGCTTTATAGATGCCAAGAGAGGATTAATCTATCATGTCTTTGTTTGTGATTTTGCCTTTTATTTCAGTTTATGTAATTAAAGAGTTCCCAGGACTGCTTTACGTTTATTTTGTTCATCAAAACATACTTCTCAAGTGTTACGAAAACGTAGTCCAAAAATAATGCGGCCCAAACCCATTCAATTTTCTCTTGGAACACAATCAATGTTAAAGTCATACCTTGCATCTCATTTTTAACTGAGTAAACACTGTTTTGTCCCTTAATAATGCTTAATTCTTTAGGGCGTTCACTTTATATTTTCCGACTTCAATATTTGAATATATCCTGGTGATACATGTAGCAAGATACATATAATCAGGCATGATACAGTTGTTTCACAATTACTGTTTGAGGATGAAATCCTCTCTGCATTGAAGTCATAGAGGTCTCATTGGGTCACTCTGTATGTATGCACACATTGTGACAGAAAGGAAATATCCAGAGTGTTAGGAATCTGTATTTTGATCAATAACTTTTGATGAAAGATTGGGAAAAAATTTACATAGCAAAAATCAAGACAGTGTCTCTGTTGTTGCTTAAGTTGTGGGAATCAGGAGAAAAATGGACTTACCGATCTCAACTCATTATTCGTTAAATATTCTCTCTTCTCTTGCATCCTCTTTTCATGTAAATTTGAGTCGCAGCTGATCATGCCATTGTCCTGAGCAAAAAAAAGATCAGAGAGGGGTTTTAAGAAAGTAGTTTTCATAGGGACTGAGTACATTTCATCGAAAAAGATGGTACCTTCTAATGTTGAAACTCTGGCCTGCTGTGTATCTGCATGTTGTGCATCTTACTGTTTACCCCATGTTAGTGGTGAGAATTAGTATTTTTCTTCTCTCAAAATGAAACCCTTTCCCAGTCTCACTGTAAACATAGAACAGAACTTTCAAACTACTTTTTTTCTGTGAATTTGCATTAGGAAGCTGAAACATGCACCCAGGAAAGCTGGAAAAGAAGTTTGAAATATCAGTGTATACCACAAAAATGCAACAGCGGAGCAATTTCAATCACTGAGCTGTTAATTCTGGGTTTAGTAGGTATACTTTTGAAGAGGTGGTCAACTAAGCTGCAGAATCTGCCAGAAATACCCCTTCACATTGAGAATGGGATGTGCATAAGAAGGAAGATGTGAAAGGAGGATAGGAGAGTTGGCACTCTCCAGCTCTGGGAATGGAGCTGCTGCTAAAGCTTTTGTTTAGGCTGTCTAATGACAAGATATTCTGCTAAACAATCTAGGTTAAATTTTCGGTTGGCTAAACTGGCAAAGTCCTACGAAGGGCTGAACCAAAATAAAAGAACTTGAAGTTTTAACTAAACTCAATTTCTGATATTTAGAATCAGCGATTAGGCATTTGGTGAATGTCACAAAAAACGTTGGTTCTGTTTGGATCAAACATAGAGTATTTAATATAAAAAAGATACAATATATATCCTGACATGTTAGGAAATGGCCCAGATCTATACAATTGTGTAAACCATCCTTTTTTTTTTTTCTTTTGTGCACCATCCTCAGTAGTTGGAAGAGTGGTGGCATCACCGTTGGGAGCAGCAGCTCCCACCTCAGTGGCGAGTTCAGGATGACCGTTTGGGAGTCACAGCTGTAAGACACAGCACAATCACTTTGCATCAGCATCTTTTGTTTTATACTGGTGCAAAAAGGTAGCAAAGTTGAGAATGAGTATGGCTGCTCGGGGAAATGTGAATTGCAGCTTCCTTTTCCTGGTTGTGCCCACTCACATCCAGACTATTGACTTTGGAAAGGTTAAAATAGCAGTGTAAGAAGGTTCAGTTTCAGCAAGTGTTAGGAGAAGTTACTTTAGCCAAATATTAGTCAGACACTCCCCAGCCTGCAGTCCAAATGAGTTTTGTACTTGAAACACTGAACTATATCCATGTGAGATAAGGCAATATGTTGCAAAGGTACACTCGAACCAAAACTGCTCTTCAGAGATACTGTCTGTAGTGCAGCGATGAGGACCCTAATGAAGGATAATGCCTGCATCTTCTTCTTAGGGATGTTGTATCCTTTGATGCTACATTACAGTACCAATATAGCTATGCTTTTGATTGACTTTATCACAAAACTGATTGCATTTGGTGTTATCCTTAAGCTCTAGCTTCTGAAATCATAAGACCATCTGAGAGCTATCAGATTTTCTTTTAAAAGCAAGGCTGTAATTCTCATTGATCCGAGAGAGAAATCAGAAAGACAGCACAAGGACCCATATTTTTGCTTAAAACAAGCAAAGGTGATATTTAAAGCTTACAATAACATTGAGAGATCTGCACTATGATTTTGAATGTTTCTTATCAGCAGTATTAAGCATTGCAAAAAGAACAAAGGCATGGCTCTAAAGCCGTGCTCTTTTGGGTGTATGATACAGTCAGAAGCTTTGATGCTATTCTTTAGTAGGGTTTCCTTACTAGGGAATGGTAAGAAAAACGTTGGAAAACGTAACAAAGTTGTTACCAGTGTTTTACCAAGAATGCCAGTCCACGGGGATCCTGAATTTGATCCAGTCTGGCAGTTTCTCTGTTCCCAAGATACAGGGGGAAAGGCACAAAGTTTTTTTTCTGCATCCTCTTTCTGTAATCAGCAAAAAGTCAGCCAAACATTTGTAGCCTCGTCCAGGAAACATCCCTGATAAGTATAACATTTAGGCACTTAATGAGCAGTATTAATGCACATGCTTAGGTTTAAGGATATTTTTAAGTGCTATGCTTTGAATCTGAGCCGTAGCATAGATGATTAAAGACAAATAGTAAGCATTTATGAATTTCTGGACTCATATATATAAACTATGTAATCTGCAGACTTGGATTCACTTGTGGGAGGTTAATTAACTTCTATCTTCTCTTGGTTTTGCTCGTCCAAAGCAATGCCGCATCTCGACTCCTTTTCTTCAACCCAGCACATGAGACACCATGAGCCGGAGCCAAACTGACATGGAAGTTGGAGAGGGGCTCCCTTCAGTGAAGTCCCATGCTTACACATGTGTATCATATGACCAGAGAATGAAATGTGAGCTAATGCAGAGCGAGAAGTATATGCTCAGATCCATTCTCCACGTCACATGAGAATTACCTCCACCTCTGTCTAAACTCATGTGCATAATGATGTAGATATTCTACAGTAAGGAAATAAAGAATGTGGAAGTAGGCTTAGAAACCAAGGGTGAATGGGCAAAGAGTCGATGATTATTTAGGGCTGTTAGTACAGGTTAGGGGAAACTATGAAAATTTATAAGAAACATTTGCAAAAAATAGGATCTAAATTATATCAAGTGGGTGTGTGTCATTTCTTTGCTTATGCCTCCATCTGCATTGTCAGTTTAGATCATAAACGTTTCAAGATGCCAAGCACACATTTAATTTACTGGTGTTCTCAGTTCTGACTATTTCACTGAGTGCTTAACTTCTGGATTTTTTTTTTTCTGAAACGCACCAAAATGGGGTGAGTACCTGAGAATCTCAGTTGCTGTTCTCAAGGAAAGTTCATTTCTAGTTCTCCGTCATAGAATAAGGATTGAAAATTTGACCTTTGAAGTGATAGGCATCAGAAGAAAATAAAAAGAACTTGATATGTATTTTAATAATTTAATTATATTTCATTGTCTTATGAGAGTTTGAGGCAATTCAAAAAGTCATATATAAGTGTTTGGCAGCACTGGTTTCTATAGCTTAACAATTCTAGTTCATTTTTATATAATTTGGGAAAGATACTTTGCAGACAAAGTGGCTGGTAAGAGATAAGAGAAGAAATAAGGAGCCTGAAATTTGCCCAGCAGCCCGTCGGTAATTGACAGAATTTACTTTGTTTCTTCATTGTTATGGCTATATATGTGCCATTAAAAGAAACGGCACCATTTAAGTGTCTCCGTTATTATATAAAAATTGATTATAATTCCACGTGTATCTGTTGATGTGTGGAAATTTGTGTATGTGTTGCTTCTTACTACATTTTGATTCTATTCTCTTTTTCTCATTTCTCACTTTGAGACTCATCTCATTTTCTTCAGGTTTGGGGGATTTGGGTTGTCAGCTTTTCCTTTTTCAGAATTGTAGCATTTGTTTCTTTCATTTCTTGACGCAAATGCTGCAGTCACCTAAAATGTACCTTCAAGCAGTCCTTTGTGTGACTAAAAGAAACTAGCTAAATAGCACTGTTTAATTAATTTCAGGACCGCCTCTTTTTCGTCATGGAATATGTAAATGGAGGAGACCTAATGTTTCAAATCCAGCGCTCACGCAAATTTGACGAACCTCGATCCCGCTTTTATGCAGCAGAGGTCACATCAGCACTCATGTTTCTTCACCAACATGGCGTCATCTACAGGTACTTTTTTTTAATCAAAAATAAAGTATTCTTGAGGCTTGGGGCTGGTTTTGGCTGAAATCCTCTGTCTCTTAGCAACCAGATTTAGATTAGTTGTTTGTTCCAGTTTGCTTACATAGAACTTTTTTTGGCTGTTTATCATTGAGAATGTTAACATTTGAATAGCCTCTGCAGCAGTCGCCAGCTGTGTGTGCCAGTTTTGTATTATAGTCCAAATAAAGCGGTTTTGAAAAAGCTTGGCACAGTGCGACCCAGAGGTGACCTTTCTGCAGGTCGGCGCAATCTCTTCACTTTCCTCTCTGTGCCATAGATTTCCTCTCGGTTTCTAACTCCCTGCCACTTCCTGAGTTTGTTTGTCCTAGTTGTCTCCACTCTGATACAATCGGGATGGTCGTTTGCAATGCTTTACTTATGCCCCTTCCCCTGGACTGTTTGGGTGAAGGCGTAGTCACCAGCAGGAAGTGGCTCTTTGCAGACAATTTTGATTTGCTTGCAAATGCCCCGCATCTATTTGAACCTCCACTACCCAAATCTCTAATCTTCAACACCCATGCACACGCACAATATAAGTGCATATTGCCGCGCTGTGTTGAAGAATGCATTTAGGGATAGGCTTTTGTTATTAAAAGTAAGGAATCACTTTGAAAATTTTCACCATGATGTCAGTGTGTTTATTAAGTCCTTTATCTTGTCATTTCACCCTTCCTCTCTCTTTTTATCTGTTTTTAGCAGCCTGTTATTGCTTGTGATAAATTCAGGCTTTCGCAAGCAGAGTGCCTTACAGGTTTTGTGATACAGGTCTGTCCTGTCTACTAAAAATTCTGAGTTCTGTGGATCTGAGTTTTGATATTCTCTTGATATTCTCACCCTCTTTCAGGTTATCAGTTTTGATTTGGGGTAGTCATCTCAGGGACAGGCAATCTCAGGTTTCTTGAGCAGAAACATCAAGATGAGGATGTGGAATTCGTCACATCCCTGGGTTCGTATTAAGGCTGCTCTCAAGAGTACTACAAATTGAAAGAAGTGAATTTTAAATGTTTAGTAACCAGGACTGAGTGGTAACTTCCATCAGAGGTCATTGGCTTTCCCACCAATTGGGATTCAAAGAGAAACTTCTCAGAGAGGGAGTCTCCTTTTCAGAGACATCGCAAACAGCAGGACGTTGCATTTCTCAGGAAAATAAATCTCCGTGAAAGTGGTCTTTCAGTCAAAAATCCAGTTTTCTTTAGAAAACTTTTTTGCTAGCTGCAGCTCTTAATCTCCATCTTTTATTAACACTGGTGTGATGTTTGCATGCTGGGTTGGACTTTAGGCCCTACCACTTTGTGTAGGTTTGTTTTCAAGTGCTGAAGATGCAACACTTTTCTTAGCTTTGCTGCCCATATAACATTTCCTATTCTTGTCTGCATTTATTTTCAAAGCTATGTATTTGTACATTTAGATATTAGAAGGTGGCAACTTCAGAATTTCCTAAGTAACCATCATAAGGGAAACAGATAAGATTGGTGCTTTGAAAAGTGAAGGATTTTGAGGATTGGTTTCCATAAAAAGACTTGAGCTTATTTCCTCTTCCTGAAAACTAGAGTTTAGGCACTTTGTAATTAGCAGTCAGTTTAGTGATTTCTGTGAAAAGAAATAGTTGGTAAAATTACCTCCCCCCTTCTTTATATGAATATGCATTCATTATCCCTCTTCCCTCCATACTCCCATCCTTTGACACACATCCCCTTCTCTCTCCTCTCCTCTTTTCTCCCTCTTTCCACTCGTCTTATATGTAGCTTCTGCTGTGTGTTGGCTCCCTCTTTTCTCCCTCTTTCCCCTCATCGTGTATGTAGCTTCTGCTGTGTGTTGGCTCCTAGCTGCATTGAATCGCTTCGTGTGCCTGCGTTCTTTCTATGACTTTTTATCATAGTCAAAATGCTTCCATCCCAAGAGAAATGTCATTCTAATGAGACAATGCTTTGTAATTTAAACTTTGCAAGATACTCTCAACTTCTCATTCAGAGACTATGCTGACATGTTTTTGGCATGCTACAGTAAAACACTAGAATTGTAAGTGGCGTGTTATATTGGGTGTATTATCAGAAGAGGCAAAAGAAGAGAAATAACATGAGTTGTAGGATGAAAGCAGAAACTGAAAAAAACAACAGGAAGAACATTAGGAATAGATTTAGTTATATGCTGCTTTGAGACAGGCTTTTGGATCTGGACGTAGTTATGTCCATAAGAATAAGTCATTTTCCCAACTGGGGGGTGCTAGGAGCTTCAACAATTCATAAAATGTATATCCTAATTACCATATAAAATACAAGTAGAAGGAAGAAGTTAGAGATTATCTAAAAAGAATTAATCGTAAGAAAATGTCACAATTCATTCATAGTGTGCCAGGCCCTGGGAGAATGCATTTGTTGATGTCAAGCGTATGTTAGAACCGTTGTCTTGCACAGAACAGTTTCAGCCTGATTATTCTGTACCTCACTGTGTCATTCATTACAATGTTAAAAATGCATTGGGATCAAGTCACTCCTATACATCTCCAAAGCTCTTATTAGCTGGCAAACAAGGAAAGGAAAGGGGAAAAAAAAAGAAAAGAAAAAAAGAAAAGAAGACCTATGCTCCTGAATAACTACCAGTCATAACTACCTGACGTGCCTTCAGATATTTTAATAAAGAATACTTGTCTTCTGTGTAATTATATCTCTAGAAAAAACATTGTGGTGTGAAATTAATGGTTATTCTCCAAAGTGGGAAATGCTGCTTGTGTGGGCAATACTTCAAGGAAAGTGGGGAATATATAAATAAACTAAGATGTTTGATGGAAATGCAGGTTTCAAAATAGCTGCTATACCTTCTGATCTTTTTTCAGCCATGTATGTGGAAGTATTTGTTTGGAGCTAAACATAGTTATATTTTTGGAAGTAAATAACTAGCTTTAGCTCATGCTTTGGCTTGTTGGTTAGATTTTTAGAGAGTGCTATGATGATACTAAATGATCATCTTTTATAATAACTAGTTTATCCTCATTTCCCCTGAAGTTCAAAGAGAAAGCTAGCTCCCTGTTTGGCAATAGAAATTATTCTGTAAGTTCACATCTTTGCAACTGGCCCAACAGTGGTTCCCAGACTTGTCCAGTTATCGGTGTGCTCACTGTAGTTACGTACCTTCCTTTTGTTTATCGAGTTTATGTTAGAAATAAAGATAAACCTCACAATTTTTATGTCTAAAGATGCTGCTGTTACTAAATGCATCTTGTATGATAGATAAACTTTAGGACAATTTTCAGTTTGGCATTTTTAAGGATATAATGTTACTGTTGTTCTGTCAAAAACACTTAAACAACTTAATAAAAATATTTGCATTATCCCTGCCATCTTCCCTCTCATCTGGCATTTAGCTATTCAGCCACATGTCAAGCTGGGGCCTGATAGTACAAGTAGAGTCAATCGGAGAAGTTGCAATCGCAGTTTCTGGCAGTCGTTGTTGTTATGCAATTGCAACACTTTAAAAAAATGTATCCAAGCTTCAGGAATTAAGGCTAGACTATGAATCTCATTTTGCCTGTGAGCTGAACTGGACTTTGAACTCGGTGATGAAAGCTTGTGGACTGTGTTCACTGTCCCCTGTCCCTGGAGCCTGATTTAAAGTCAGTCATCATCGGTTTAATATATGTTCTGACATAGGGAAGCTGGAACAAACTGGGTGTTAAGAAACTGCCAGTTCCATACTCCCCTCTTGTACTAACTTTCAACATTCCTGGGCACTTTCTGCAGATATATGTAAATGTTACTTGTTCTTGTTTCACCTGCAATTGCTGGGCTGAGGACAGGAGTACCCAGGTGGGTGTCTCTGGCTCTCGTTGTAGGAGTTCAAGTGAGGTGACACAAGTGGCCCACTCTGGCCTGAAATACATACAAAGAACTGTTGTCTCCCCAGGCAAGGACACAGCACTAGAATGGGGTACCACTTCATTAACATAAATGCTGGTGCCCCCAGTTCATATTTGATTTAGGGAATAACTGTGTGAGCTACAAACCGTGTTTCAGTGAAGACCTGAAGGGCCAGTAGTTGCATGTCGCGTGATCTTTGGCGTGCTGCAAGACCATGCAAGGGCGCTCTCTCTGAAATACAAAAGAAGGACACTGAATGTACACAATTCAGTTCACTTGAGAGGATGAAAAATGTCTTAACTGGGAAATTACTGTCACCTGCTCTGGGTTAACTCATTCTTTTGGTTTCAAATCTAAGGTCTGTGAGATGTTGCCTTGAAATCGTACAGCATCTGGTCACGGGGGAGTCCTCATTCGTAACTATGGGTTATCATGTTCCTCAGCAATATGAAGTAATAACCCAGCCTGTAACTTGCTGCAGCTTTCTGAGGCTCTGAGCACTCTCTAATTAGTATGTTGGTCGTGATGAAGGATATTTTAACACTGAATTGTGGAGAATGCAAATATAAATATGCTGATGCCAATCCTTGAATACCTCCGGGCTTTTTCCGTAGACGAATACCCTAAGAACTTGTTTGAACACTAACTGGATTTTTCCTTGGATGATCAGTTTTCCCAGCATTCCTGTTTATCAGGGTGACACACGCCAGTGTTTCAGAAAGAAGAACCACCTAAAATTAAAAGCACTTTCGTTAGTGTGTTTTTATGTGAAATAAGAATATTTAGAAAGTCTGACTTCACTGGCGGTTGTATGATTCAGTGCAACCTTGGCAGAGTAACAAGGAGTTATATTTACACTGATGAAAATGTTGCATGGTCAGTGGTTAACATGTTAAAAGTCGTCATTCTCCCAAGTTACCTTACTGTGTTATTTCTGAGTGGCAGCAGCCAAATAAAATTCCCCTCCTCCCCTCTTTTTTTGCCTTTTTAAAATACAAAACTAGACATGGAGCATTTTGGTTTAAATTTGTTTTTAAGTATGTGAAGATCATCTTACTGCAACTCTAAACAGTTAAAGGTTAAATTGCTGCTTGAGCTAGGGTCCATGAAGGAGGGCAAGAAAGACCTTGTATCCCCAGATAGCATATTCAGACCTAAACACAGGAATATCCTGAACTCAAGCCCTTCCCCACGTGAACTGCCTGTTGCAGGAGTCTGCTACAGAGAAGTTACAGTTTGCTTCTGGCGCAAGTGAGCAACAAACTATTTCCATCACCTTCAGTAAAAGCAGGAAGCAAGGAGTGAACTTGCTGCTGCGTGTGTCTGAGTCGCAGAGCCTCCAGGGACTGCTGCCCAAGCCGCGCCACCTGACCAGTGTTCCTGGCCGGGTTTGCACCCCAGGCTACATCCATGCTCTCCTCTGCCTGGTCTAGTTTCCGAAACTGAGCGTGAGCGATTTTAGTCAGTGGCCTCCTGCCCTCTTTGCACTTTTTCTTTCTGGATCTAGGCAGGCCAGCAGTCATGAAATGCATAAATAAGCAGGATATCTTCCCCTCAGGAAAAGGCAGTGGGCTGGGGTGGAGAGGAGCGGGGCTGAGGGAGATGAGAAGCAGGAAGAAGGGTTGGTTCCCAGGCTTCTGGCATTCGGACCGAGGGAGTCCACCCTGCCATCTGCCCAGCTTATGTATTGTGCTAAAGGCTGCTGTCGTATAGGAGAGCCTTTGACAAGGTTTCCAGCTGTGGAAGGATGAGTAAAGGCTGTGGGAATAGGATATGAACCACACGGTCTTGCCAACAGTAGAATGCTTTCTAAATTTCTCCTGAGTTTGGAACATAAGAAAGTCCTCAGCTGGCTCTTGCGTGGGAGTTGGGTGTGCGGAGGAGCAGTGCCGGGCAGTTAATATTTAGAAGGATAGAGCAGCACCACTGACCTCATTTGGGGAATGACAAGGTACTTCCAGGGGGAGTTCCCGGTAGCGAGGTCAGCATTGTTTTTTTTGCTTCATGTTCATTTGGTGCAAGATTTTCTTGTTTAATGACCGTTTGTATAGTGCTGTATTGTGTAAATAAAGCTATGACCTTTACCTTCTGATAACAGTATAGGAGTGAGTTAATGTTAAATTAGAGAGGGCAGGGAGTGGGAATCTGCCAGGGTTAATGCCAAGTTTACATTCCTGTGAGGGCAGCCATGTTCTGGTACACTTGGTAGAAAGGGCAACAGCGCTTCTCAACAGATAATAGCAGCGAAATGTTACAGAGCTTATTTGTATTTATTTCTGGGTAAATGTCAGTGATTTTAGATTATTGATGTTTGTAGTTTTATTTTATAACAGGGAGAAACGTGTGTTATCTTTCTGCATTTGATAAGAAGATTTTAACTGAGAGAAACATACACAAAATAAAAATCCACTAGAGCTGCAGCACATGTAAAACTGAAATGTACCGACACAAGGCAATCCCTGTAGTTTTCCTAAAATGCTGACACACAGCTTTGTTTCTACAGAAACATGTACACCAGTTCCAAACAAAATCATATTCTTCAAGCCATTTTCTAACAGAAGAAAGAGAATGGTTTTGTTTCGCAGTGCATTAAAACTCTGCCAGTGCTTCTTAAATGTAATTCTGCTGCTAACAGACAAAAGTTAGGACTGAATTTTGCTGGGCCCTTCAGTTGTGTTTGTCTTCAAACAATGGAAAATATTTCTATAACCCAGTTGCATTTGTGTTGAAACTATGTCATGTTAAGGGTGAGGCTTTGCCTTTTCGCATGCTAGTGAATGCATCTGCCAAAGTTTCATAGTAACACAGAGAAGTGCTCAGCAAACATGGTTCTGAGGCGACAGGCATTTCACAAAGATTTTGTTGTGCTCTTGAGATGCAACAGAGAAGTTGGAGACTAATGCAAAACATTAGATGAAAACATGTAAGGAACTCTATTTAGTGTTTTTTAAATCATGATGTTAAAAATACTAAACAACCTTAGAACAAAATTTGGCTGATACACTTTGGTAAAGACATTTGCACATACAACTTTGTCCATCTTTTGGTCAGAACCTTGCTACTTCTGGCTCAAGGTTTGCATTTATTCTCTTTGCCCCTTCTTCCCCCTGACTTTTATCCACCTCCTTGTTATAAAAGAGCTTATCACTTAGACACTGTTCCAGCAAACATTTCTGCATGCAGATCACTGTACTCATAGACTTGATTTTGATTCAGTGAGGCTATTCATATGCATGAAGTATGCAGCTTCCTGGATGATTTGGGACCTTGGTTTGACTTTTCAGATTGAAAATGTGTTTATTTTAAAATAGAAAATCATCACATTTGAGAATGCACTGTTATTAAAAACCATATGTTACTTTGCTTACCATTGCAAAAGGCTGTGGAAAATGAGAATTTAGCCAATATGAAAGCTAACATAACTGAGTTATCATTGAAACTCTTGAAAACTTTAAAAATGTCTGTTTAGCTGACAGCTTGTATTCAAATGTAAGAAAACAGAAATAATATTGTTCATCAGGAGGTTAACTAAAATGGTCTAGTGAACCAAAATGGAGAAAATACAGCCAGTAAGAATCCCAGCATTTTGGGGAGTGCATCAAAGTCTCTACTGCTACCAGAATAAACAGTGGTAGGATTACATCAGAAGGACCTTGGACAGACTAGGTGCAGTCTAACCAGGGGAATCAGAAAGTGGAACAGAATGGATCAGATGGCCATGACTGTGCTGAAAATGAGCGGAAAGGTGAGGGGTAACAAGGCCAGAGTGGTAACGAGTCACTTAGCTTACCTTCTTGTGTCAGAAGTAATGCCTACCCCTCTTTTCAGCTGCCAGTGTTTGACAGAGTCCAAACAAGCAGCTTCCCAGAGCAACGGGCAGTGTCAGAAATACATTGTCTTCATCATCTCAGCAGCATTGAGTACATGTGGAGGAGGCAGATGTGGTGGAGCAGGACTAAGCAGGAAAGGCAGTGAGGCCAAGGCCAGCTTTTACTGAGATGGGAGTTTGTGTGGTTTCTGCACTGTGATACACCCAGGGATGGATGGCACCAGGGAGAGACACTCTCCTGCCACCACCAAATTGAATTTTGACCCACCAAGACCACTTATGTTGAGGGTGTAATGTTTTGGATTCAAAAATAACATCCAGCTTATGAGGAGAAGCCCAAGCAGCACTTCTCACAATGTACACACCAGATGGGTCTTCACTTCTTGCCTCGTGCTTCTACAATTTGTTTCCAGTAGTCAGTCTTGTGAAAGGGCTGACAGAGAGAAAAAATAAAGGGGAGAGGCCAGAAATAATGCTAATACTTACATAGGTATACTTTTCCCTCCAGACTTTAATTTCCTTCTGCTGATGTATGGAAGTCACAGAAAATACCATTCTTCAAAGCATGTCAAACGCAAATATTACATGCAGTTGTGTACGTTTTTTAAAGTAGATTTGACAGTGGCAGTTGTAAAAGTATTATTGACGAGATATTCCAGTCTTAGGGCATGTGATTGCCCCTTCAAGGGGAGGGAAGGATGGGGTGGCTTCAACAGTAGATAGCCAATATAGCAGCTGGTATGGGTGCACCTTGGTATGAAACTGAATAATACAGAAGCAGTGCCCTAAAAAAAAACAACCAAAGAAAGCTTGGTCACGAATAACCTGAACTGAGGAACTTCATGTGTTCAAAATGTGGAATATTAAGGGTAAAATTAAGTAGTAACAAATAAACATTATAGCACTTCACCAGGTATTTACTTGATTTATTATACAGTTTCCAAGGGAGATCCTATGGTCTATTAACACCCATTTTAAAAAATGCCTAAATATATTCTAACAAACACAAATAATGAGTCAGATGGAATTGCTATGGTCAATTAAGTGGGTAATGGATATTTAAAAGCTTCCAAACATCAATAAATCTGAAACAGCTCTAAAGGAGTACTTGTAGAACAAAAATAATATGCACTTAAGAAACTGCCTGAGTACATATTTGCCTAAACTTAACCACCAGTAAGAGGACAGCAAGCATTTATGGTACTGTATACTGAGGGCATAAAAAGGCATACCAAATGTGTGCCAGTTCATTTGCTGATGATCTGTAATAGGTGCAAAAGGACCATAAATATTATAAAGAGGCCCTGATTCTCATTTATATGAAAGTCTTTAAATACCTGATAGCATAAAAGGATCCGCAGATTGTGAACGGGGGAAGTAGACAGCAGCTCAGCAGCGTACCCGTTGGCACAAGGCGGAAGGCAGTCCTTTCCAAGCTGGTTGAAGCTGCCTCTGCCAAAACTCTCAGAGCTGGTTTCCACAGACACAGAGGGAGAAATGCCCAGGGTGGAGGTGAGAGAAACCCTTTGGACAACACTTGTTTTTAGGCAGGTTCTCTTTTCACCTTTTGAAAATTCACAAAAGAAAAAGGAGGGGATCTTTTGTCAGCCTCCACGAGACCATAGCGAGTGGTAAACTTGCACACACAGTAGGACAAAAGTTTTGGTTTTCTGTGGAAGACCTGAGAGGAAAAGGATTTGGCTACGATTTTTAAAACATCTCAGATTGGGTAGAAGTTGTTCTGTCCATGAGTAGAAGAGTTGGAAGAAATTTTGAAACAGCATCCTGGAAATTCTCTGTGTAGTTAATAACAACAAAACATTAACTGACATTAGTGAGCTGTAGCTTATAAAGCCAGAGATAATTCGGTGACAAATCTGGTGTAAGTCATTACTTCTACAGCCTTTTCTTTCCTGGCTCAGCTATGTGTGCTCTTAATTAGGCCAAGATAATTGTCTGTATAAACCCAACCCGAGAGATTTAGGCTAAAATCCCCAAATCCTGCCATAGAAAATGGGGTTTATTTTTTTCACACCTTATTTAATAGGATCCATTTAAAAAGCAATCAAATACAGTTATGTTTGCCTAATTACAGCAATGGTAGCATGGGGGTATGAAAGAAAGTGGAAGGCATGATGCCTGGGGCAGAGTGGGCAGTAAAGGGTTGAACTGTATCATTGCTAATGGAGTACTTCATGTCATCATTTAAAGTCTGAGTCTGGGTTGAGAATCATACTATAGTGCCCCTTAATATTTCATTTGCTATACTATCAAATCTTAACACAATGCTACAAATTGGGTACAGAGACTCTAAACTAATATCCACATTTGTTTCAGGGTTGGACAACTTTGAGTTTAGTACATCATATACATGTCTTTGGGATATAGCACAACTTCTGCAGCTTCTCTCCCATTTTTTTAAAAAGTGTTTTGATAGTCTTTCTCAGAGATTCATTTCTTCATGCATTTTTATTTGGAATTCAGAATGTGATAATACGTAATAAAGGTATGTTACAAATGTGATTCCGACATAACATGGGTGTATAGAGGCTGCTATCTGGTGTATAAGAGACCAGTTCTTTAAAAATCATGATTCTCATTTATAGTAAAAGCTCTTTCTGACACCAGAAGAGCAAAGCAATTTTATAATTGAATTAGATTGTACTCAGTGTTCTCAGTTTAAGGCCATCAGAAGGATGCAAAGAGACTTTATTGAACGTTATAATTTAATGAAACTTTATGTAAAATAGTTCTTCTGTAAGCTGTATTATTAGGTTTCTTGCTAGTCTTTGCCCACGTAACTATCTGGGAGTTTTATAGGATAATTTCTGATCTTGTCAGAGCATAGAGTCTGGTTAGCAGGTCTCTGACAAGAGACCTAGTGGCTGGGCACATAGAAGTTACAAAGATAATTCCTTAGGCTCAAAACATTTTTTGTTGTTTTTTTTTTTTTATGTTGACAAAATTGTTCAAGAACAGTCCACTTTGGCCAACGGTTTACATTATAATCATACTGAAGTCAGTATTTACGTGCAATGACTACCCAGTAAGTACCAAATGTTAGAGATTAAAATAATGTTTTAGTCTCCCAAATCTTGTGTTCAGAATTGTCTCTCTGTTTTTTTCATTTGGGCTGGACTATTAGGCTCTTCTCTGTAGCCACTCCATCTTTACAGCTGAAGGTAAATTGGTATAGCACTCTTTGCCAACCTTGATGTTGGCAAAAGTGAATATGCTGTAAATTTCCCAAGTCATGCCATGTTTTATTTCATGTGAGTAACCCATGAGTCATCTTTCCATAGCATTCATATTAATTAAAAATAGTGGGGCGCTTTGTATAAGTAGATTTTAAGTGATGATATTATACATTGGCACTACAGCCGAAATAGCGTTCCCGAGCATGTGTTTTCTGAAGGAGATGGGGGAAGGCTGCGGGAGCTACATTTGAAACAGCGCTGGAGCTGAAAATTCCTGCACAAGAAAAGTTTCTCTGGGAATATCTGTGCAGCTTTCTGGCCGAGGTGGGGAGTGAAAGTAATTTTATTTTGCTACACAATCGTAATTTTAAAAGAGATTCTTGTAAAATATAGCTCTCTGTATTAACATATATAACCCTTTTTAATTACATATCGAAGCAAGGTTTGGAGTTGGAACCATCAGTGCAAAGCACAAGCTTCTATGTCCTCTGTCTGGAAGCAGCATTAGGAGTTTGTTTTATGTATCGATCAACATAGAAGGGCAAGGAACTCCCATTTTTTCAGGCATCTTCTTCATACTTTACAGACAAATAATAAAGATTCTTCTTAATTTTGCCAGAATCCCTCCACTGCGGTAATCTTCCATCAAACACAATAGAAAATTGTTAACTCTACAGAATTTTGAAACAGACAAATCTATCTGTATAACAGAATGCTTTTAGAAGGTTAAAAAAACAAATAGATTTGACTCTGTTTTTACAAGAATTTCTGCAGAAATCTGTTAAACTGCTGTTGTCTGCTGCTGTTTTGATCCCTGATACCATCAGGGTTAGAAAAGGTTTTTAATTAAGAGCCTACATACCCTTCCCAAGTTCAGACCACGTGATTGTGTAAAAAGATGTTTAGGCATGTGAACTATGCGAAATCAGAATAGAAGCAGAAATTATTAAGATCTTTCTTCTAGTGATTCCATATAAGTAAACATTTTGTTGGAAGCAACATTCTTGCGGAATTACATCATTTCATTTATGCTATATAATTTATTTAGTCCATTCTGCATAATATTACATGCACCACTCTGTGGAAAGGCTTTCCATAAAAAGACCCAAGAGGTCGAACTGAGACCAAAGTGAGGTTGGAAAAAATCAGTGTCTGTACAAAAGTTCACTGCAGAGGTTTTTTTTCTGACTAAGAAAGCATTTTTCTCCATGGAAACATGATACGGAGCTTTACCAGGAGTCTGCTTACTGCTAGGAGCTGTGTTGGTTCCCTGCTAAGGACACCCTTGGGAGCATAGGGAAGAGAATTCTGATAAATTTGTTTCTTTTATAAAAAGAAACAATGTATGTAAAAACCTTCAGCACCCCTTCTCCTTTACACTTTTTGGGCATCATAAAGCTGCAGAGGGCCTAGGCTAGTACAGAAAAGGCACTGGAATGTTGGCTCATGCTGGCACATTAATGGCTTGCTCAGGATATGCTCCCAATTACCTGGGTTTGGCCACTTTTTTGTATGCCCCATGTTGTGGTTGCCAGACTAAAATATTGGGGTTTTTAAACATCATCTTTAAAAGTCTACGGAGCATATAGAGTTTAGGCAAAGAAATGAATGAAAAAGACGACCAATTCAAGTTATAAAGTAGGTTTCCAGCATTGCCACATTTTCATTTTTTCCCTGAATCTAATGGTGGTTCTGTCTGTTCCTGATAGAATCACAAAATAAGCATTATTGAGGATGTAAAGGGTTTGTGCTAACTTTTATAAGCAGACTGTAGTATTGTAAGAGCTCTTCATCTTCACTGTGTGTTCTCATTTTTGAGTATGTTGAAGGTCTGGTCCCTTGGCTGAAAAACGGGGATTTATGTGAGTGTCATTAGTTTTCTTTTGATAAACAACCTCTGCTGAATTAAAAAGAGAACGTTTACTAAAGTTTTGAAGCTAGAAAAGGGGTGGGGGGCAAGGGAGAACAGGACTTAAGGTGAGCTTTGAAGGCCATCTGCTAGCACTCAGTAGCCTCTACTGTGTGCATCTGTGTTCAGCAGTTAGATAACAAGGTTGCATGATGAGTCGGCTTTCAGTCTTACCACAGTGCTCAGGCAGGCTGGTCTGCTCCTTTATGTAACAGAACTGGACCAAAGCACGGGGTTTTCTTAGTAGCTGCTGGGAAAACATGTCATGCTTTTCTCTTCTTTGCCGAGTCAACAATACACTTGGAACTGTTCATTTCCAAGGGAGGTGTCAACATTTGTGTTACAAGTAAAAGGATGTCATTTGGCATTCATGGCAGAAAAAAAGACTTTTTCTCTAGAAAAAGAATAGGGTGAGAGCACAGGACAGAAATGCTATGTACCTTAAAACAGTCTGTATTTGGTGTGACAGCAGGATGACAATGTACAGGATTGGATCAAAGATCAAGACCTATGCTATTGTAGCTTTGACTTTTGTTTAATAGACATTTCAAAACACTTGTAATGACACTTCATTACACTTGATCTTAATAGGCAACACGATGGAAACGATAGGCTTCCAACTGAGGGAAGTTTTTGGCCCAGTATGGTGATTGTGCATGAAAACCTGTTTCCCCTGTTGGACTTATATCATACTAAAATAATATTGGTATTGTTACGCAGCATGAGGTTGATTGACCTTTAGGCTAGGGGAAGTGTAAAGCTAACAAGTTAAATGCCATTGAAAACAACTATCTAAATCATAAATTCAAAACGACCTGGTTTGCACATCTATGATTTAAGGAAGAAAATTGGAGATGTGGGATGAGATCCAGGACTAAACATCTGAAAGAGAGAGACTAAAGTAGTCAACTTCAGTTGATTAAAGATATTCTGATCCTGTTTTTCTCTGGTGTCTTGACCTTACTAAAGTTCACTTAGTATGTAATGGAAAAAACAACTGGTTTGATAGCAAAATACAGGAAATGCCTTCAATCATGGCTGATTACAGTAGCAGCTTTTCTTCTGTTGTTTTCATTTTTTTAGAATGCTCTTTCTATATGCCTGAAACAATGTAGAATAATAAAGCTTTGGAGCCCTTTATTTGGTGTGTCCAAGTAGAGCAATTAAATGTCTGGCTTTTTGGTGGATATGCATGTTCAGAGTTTTTGCATTCAGGAGAGTGCCATATGACATAAATGAGAAAAATTAAGAATTATTACAGGGCATAACTTCAAAGCCTAGCAAACAGTGTGTTTGTGTGTGTGTGGCAATTCCACCATGAGTAACAAGACGAATGCAGGTCTTTTTTTAAAATCTGCCTTTGCTTGGCTTTCTCCTACAAAAATGGAAGTTCTACAGCTAGTTTGAATGAAATCTCTATCTGGAAGACAGAAAGCCGGGAAGCAGCTTGTGCTGAATATACACAAAGGCTCAGATTCATCTCACCTAACTTTAGGAATGCAACTGAAGCTTCCAAGTCAGGATCCTGCGTGTCCTGGAGTGCATTTACAGTCTGTGGAGAAGGGTAGGCTTCTTCAGGGAGCTGTGCAGCCCACATGTTCCATGAATCATCCACTCAGAGATATCTGTGGAGATGGCCATGGAGGGAGCCTGGGGCAAACTGTGGTACCTTGATTAAACCCTAATGTCTGGTGGGATAAATCTGGGTCAGAATCCTGGAAAATACAGGAAAGAAAATTACCATAAAACCAGAGCAAAAGGTTTCAGAGCTCTAGTTACTTCCATATTTAAGGTAAATTTTAAAAATGGATGGAATAGTGGTTGATTACATTATATCCTTTCATTCTGTCTTTCCTATTATCTGTATAAGGCAGTAATATATCCTTGTTGTGGGTTATTAAGAGTTACAAGGCTTCATTGCTGAGATAGCTGAATGAGAACTTCTACAGAAATGCCAGATGCTACCTGGATAGACATGCATTTGTTGGCTGTATGTTTTTCTATTCTGTGTAAGAAAGCTTCACTCAAAAATACGAAAGAGAAGAAAGAATTCCAGTCTTTTTAGTTAGCCACAGAAACTGTATGCTTGAACTCCAAGTACTCTTTTCTTTGTGTTTGCATAAATTGTGTCCCATTGTTGTTCAAACGATAGTAACTTTGTCATCCTACCTACTAAGGTCACTGAGGAAAAAAAAACATTGCTTTTGGTTTCCAAAGTAAAACTTTTGAGCAGATCCAAACTTAATTAGTGTGTCTGCTGATAAATTTGCTTTCTAAGGTTCTGGTAACATTTTTTCAGAATGGAGTTTTCAAAACTTGATCTGACAAGCTTTTCTAGCTTCATGCCATCCTTTCACTGTCTTTCATCAAGTGATTTTATCAAATAAAGATTTGGTATTGTTTAAAAGGATTATAGGCATACATAGTAGGCACTTTTAGTTTGCGCTTCACCTAGCCTATTGTTATAATACGCAATCTTATTTTTATGTTATTTGAGATATAAAAATAAGAGCACGAAGCATTGAACCTCACAGAGTAGAATACCACAGCTTGAGTCAGTCCTTGGCTAAGCACGGGAACCTCTATTGTCTTCAGTGGGATCACCGAGGTGTCAGCGAGGACGGGGTTTATCACATTACATATTTAGCAATGACTCAACACATGGGCACACAGAGGCTGAAACAGTAAATATCATTAGTGGTAGTACAGATTTCACCCTGTCATTCCCAGCCTGAATACGTAGAGCCAGTTGGGAATTTTTCAGCTAAAATCTTCAAGAAAAAAGGTTAGAAAATGGTGGTTTTAGCCAAAGTGGAGACAGTGAGAAAGAAAGAAGAAAATCCCTGAGAGAACTGCTAGTAGCCTTAATGTCAGGGCACTCACGGGGGTGGGAGGGGACCAGGACGAGCAGGCAGCTCAGCCTCAGTTCAGAGCCAGTCACTGTGCTGAGCACCAGGCCATCAGCTGTTCACACGCTACTTTCACAAAAAGCTTTGAACAGTCTGTTTTTTCACCCAGCGTGAAACACAAGTGGTTTGTAGAATCTCAAGAAGCCTTACAAAATGAGAAAATAATTTGCTGTCTAGTTTAGCTGCAAGTTTCTGAGGCAGATTGTTTGTCCTATACAATAGGCCTAATATGAAGCCAGCTCCATTCGTGACAGTTCTTACTTGGTACAAAAATTGCAGGCCTGCGGGCCATGGGAAGGCAGAGTTGCCACTGGGATCCAACACAAAACTTGTCTGAATCAGGGCTTTGGCAGTAGGCTAAGTCAAGAGGCACAGTTGTAGCGCTACATCCCATTACTGCCTCAGGCTCGTGGAAAAATTGTTGCATTCCCAGGTAGGGGTCATGGAAGGATGAGGCTTATAATGCAGTGTGAGGTGAATGTAAAAGGCAACCCTCTCTTGAGAAAGAAATAGACACCACTCCCCTCTGTGCGTAGCCAATTTTTGAGAATGTTTTACATAATGCATATTTAAACTTGTACATATTTCTTATGTATCTGAACTTATGTTCACAAATAAAAATGTGGAAATAATAAGAAAGGAAAAGCCACACAAAGGAAAGCTGTTAAGTACAATATATTTATTTGTCTGCACATTATTTTAAGGAAACTCAGCATAGTAAGATAAGCAGATCAGGCACTGTAATGTCCTAATCTGCTACCGACAATTGTAATAAAGTTATGGTCAAAGCCATTAAAAAGCCATTTATAGAAATAATTTTATAGAAGATGTTTTTATGCTACCAGAAAAGTCATTGGTTTCCTTAAGCTACTGGAAATGAATATTAAACCTTTGTTCAATACATCATTAAGACATCAGTAAATAGTTAGGGCCACGTGGTGAACACATGGCCTTCTCTTCCATCTCAGGACCTTGCTGACCTGAAAGTTTTCTCGATGGTGGACATTGCTGGAGCAGGTGATGTTACACATCGTGCAAGATGAATTTCTGCCTTGTAACAGCTAGGGTTTACAGAGCCACAGACAGCAATCGTGTGTTTGTCTCCCTCTGATGTCCTTGGCGAGTAGATAGCAAACTGCCTTTTGCTACATCCCTCCTCCCGTCTCTGCTACCCACTTAGTCCACAAGATATTTGTGCAAATGGCAGAGTGATGGACATTGTGTTATATAAGAAAAGTAAGTGTGTGTGGTTTTAAAAGTAAACACCCCTGACAGAGAGTGTCACTATGGTCACATTAAAAGTTGGCATTTCCCATTAATGTTTACCCTGCTATCTGAACAATCACTGTTTTCTTCGATGAAAAGTAGCTATAGTATCTCTGACTTCATTTGAAACCAAGTCTGTGCTCTTAATTCATCTGCCACTAGCCATTATACATACTGATACACATCAGTATAAGGTGGATTCACTTTATTCCAAACTTGGCACTGCTGAAAAGTAGCAGTTTTCAAATCTGCGCAGCAGTTTTTTCTGTATGTTGCTGATTACGGTTCTGCTGTAGTTTTTGTGATAGATAATGTCTTTATTCTTTGATAATATCAAGTTACGTAACAATGACAAAGAAAATATCTATAATAAATCCAGTAGTTACTTAATGGGTCAACATAAAAGCAAAGCAGAGAAATTCCAAGACTTTCAGATAAGCACAGGCAAAACTTCCTGAGATCTGCTACAACAACAAAAGCAGGAGGACCACCGTTAGTCTCACTCGAGTTTCTCCCTACTCCCTCCCAGCTAACAAAAACTGCTGTACTGTCATGAATCCACTCATAAGCATGAACAGTCCAGTGCGTGTCCTATTTCTTACTCCATGGATAAGGGAGGTCACATCAACTGGTAGAACCTGACATCCAATGACACTGCTATTATTGCATGTTTATGCTCAGTAACATCAGAAAATATGGGCTCCTTTCTGATACAGTTTTTCAAATGGCAAAAAATGATATTATTAGTTTGCGTTTTCTTAGAAGTTACGGTTTGGATTTTCTCATTTATCTCTGATCTGTTGGGGGGAAAAGCCTTGCTGGTGTGTTGTGACTAAAATACTTAAAGCAACGAAAGAATCCACTAATAAAGTACAGTCCTAATATATCTGTCCCATAGATTATGCATGGAAACTGGGATTAAGTTGGTGAGAGCTAATCAATAAAGAAACTAACATCAGAACATTAAAATTGTTGACATTTCTTTTTGTCTTCTGACCAGTTCCATATACAACTCCATCTTGCTTAGATTGTAACTAGTATGTTAGTTATCAATATTTTGAGGACACCGATGTGTTTGAAGAACTGAGACAAAGGTTTTGGTGAATTTATCAGTCTTCCAGAAAATACCATTTCAGATGGTATGGTACAAATGATCCAAGTTCTGTGATATTTACTGCTTGTGATTGAAATTTATGTTGAAAATGCAACATTGACTAAAATTATAGCAAAGAGTAAACTTGTGCTGGGTACAGGAGAGACCTGTTGTTGCAGGTGAGCATCTTTGTCTCAAAAGCAATTTGGATACCACTGAGTAAGTTAAAAAGTAATTCTAGGAATGTAGAAGTCTTACCTTAATTAAATAGAAAAAAAAATTTAATCTTACTCGTTGAATTGCTGATTGATATTATGAGCATATTGCCTTCAGTTATGAATTTCAATAACTGTAGTAACTAGAGAATGGTTCTGATGGTTTTCCATGTTGTTGGGGGAAGTTTCCCTTTTACCTTCTGTGGTTTCTTCTATGAACAGCTTGTCTATTTAAAGCCTGCAGAGAAGATGTGATTTTCCCATGCAGGGGAACAATGGCAATGGCAATGATTTCAAATACACTATTGAAAGGGTTTATTGCAGTTGAGAACCACCCAAAAAAATGGTTTTTCAGTAGCTATGTACTTTACACTTGTGTTGCTTTCGGATCTTTCCTCTTTGATGTCCTACAGATGTTTAGTAGTAAGGTACAGTCCTTCACTGAACTTTCACTCTATAAAGAAGTATTCTTGTTTCCGATGTCGTTATTTGTAATAATAATTATTATGCTTCATTCTGACCTACACTGTGAAATGTATATGCTTTCTAGTTTTGTTGCTCATTCAACATTTAGAGTAGAAGCAGATGCTGCAGAGATATTTCATTGTAAAGTGATTGCTTAAACCAGCTTGTGATCATGTTTCTCAGCTACTTGATCTTGTTCTTCAAATATGGATTTATTTAGTCACTAATGTTTACCGTGTTCAAAGGCTACTGTTAGTAATGTTTGGCAGACTTTCTGATTTTACTGGTCAAAACCCATCTTGACTGTTTAATTGCCTTACTTTAAACAAGAAAATTATCTGTTATCTAAATGACGCGTGTGACACATAGGGCCACGCACACAAGGCGGTTATCTTGCTGTCTGCTGTTGGGAGCCAGACTTGAAGAACCCAGTCCTATGAAGTCCTCATCCACTGAGCATTTGTGGGAAGCCAGGGCAGTCAGTGTCTCATGGCACTGGCGTGTGGAGGAAGGAATGAGCGTTACGGAAGTTTTCTCGCAGGTTACCTGCAGTCCCCCTGCTCTTCTGTTACGACTTGCGTAAACCTTACTGTTATAATCCCGATTCTTTCTTGAGAACCTGCCAATCATTCCAGCTTCTGAGGTGATTGCGATGCTGGCAGGTATCCAGAAATAGAAACCAAGGCTTAAATTTCTGTTTAATGCTTTCTGAGAAAGAAAAAAAATATTAAAAAAAAAAAAACCACACCAAACATTTTAGGCAATTGACTGCTCAAGTCAATTGAACTGACTGTACAAAGTATCTTGGCAAACAAACAAAGGAGAGAAATAGCTTAATGTAGCATTACTGCGTTCAAGCAATCTGGGCATTTTCCTGGCTTAACTGGTTAGGTTGTTTGCAGTTGCATGTAATTACTCAGGTTGTAGGAACTCATTTTGTCAAACACAGATTACTTACTTAGTTCCTACAAAGAGAATGCAAAATGAGAAAAAAGAAGAATTTAATAGACATTTGTCATTCAGCTATCTGACACTGTATTATTTGGTATGCTCTGATTTAGAGGTAGATAACTGGCGCTAATACCAGGAATCAATTAAAAGGCAGAATGGGTCAGAGTGGATCGTTCTGTACAGACAATTAATTT
This sequence comes from Fulmarus glacialis, assembly GCF_000690835.1. Taxonomy (NCBI): domain Eukaryota; kingdom Metazoa; phylum Chordata; class Aves; order Procellariiformes; family Procellariidae; genus Fulmarus; species Fulmarus glacialis. The sequence continues at coordinate 122,815 of NW_009208634.1, forward strand.
ACATTCCAGAGATTGATAGCTGTTTACTTTACTTTTTGAGATGTAGGAGAGCTGGTTGTTTCTTAGAACAGTTCTGGGGAGATATAAGTCTTAAACTAAAACTTAAAGGTTTTTTTCAGTGAGACTGCTGCTCTGGAAAGACAAGCTTCCTTGACAACTCTTTTTCTGTTACTTTTTCATTTGTTTCCTTATCGCTGTCTCTTTTGTTTTAATTTTTTTCCTGTGAGGTGTTAAATAGCCTATTCTATTCTCTTGCACTTATTATCTATTCTCTTGCACTTATTTAGTTAACTAAGATTTCTTTTTCCAAAGTTGCATAATTAGGGGATTTGGGTGGGGTTTTTTGTTTGGGTTTTTTTGTGTGGTTGTTTTTTTTTTTTAATCTGGCAACAGTAATTTGACAGCATGGGTTTGAATGGTTTTCAGTGCAAGCACTTTTATGGACTCTGATAATCTTGCGGGCTAGCTATGAATTCGGCACTTTGGCAGACTCCCAGCTTACCTTTTAACCCCCTATCTGTACTTTAATGGGAGTCATGCTGCCGTTGTTTTAGTCTCTTCCAAATTTCTTTTGAAACTTCGGTGCGGTTTGTATTTGTGATAATAAAAATCTACTGGTATTAAATTCCATTATTGTGAGTAATTAAGCTGATGTCTTCAGTGCCTCCAATAGGGTTTTCAAGAGGCTTATAGGCTTCACTCCTTTGTTTTGGCTTGATGAAGGGGTCCCAGAAGTTTTTCTTCTGTAGAGTAGAACTGTAGTTTGGTAAATGGTAAGAAAGTTATATTGACTTGTGCTTTTACATGTAGGCTTAAAATTTCACTGTCGGTCTTTACAGGTGGTCAGAATTTAATATTTAGACTCTTCCTGTTTTTCCCTTTGCTCAGTTTGTTCATTCTCTTTTTCCACTGTCAAGTTAATTTTTTATTGCTAATTTCTGTGTCTTATACAAATCTTCAAGGAAATAAAGACAATGGTGAGAATCCTGTCCTTCTCCATTATGTAGTGACTGGCTGTTAGTGTTTTACTACTGTTGAGATTTCTCTTAGCTTAGGAGTTTCTTGGGTTACCGACTATTTCTCCATTCAATTCCATGGCTAGCATATGAGTGGCATTAAATGAAACTTCAACAATTTTAGGTCCTAACAGCTCCAGTGTGTCACCTGCCTGCACTGGGAAGTCCTGCTTCTGGAATCAGAGTTAAGATAACATATAAGAGTCTTCTGAGGGTCACTTACCACTATGAATTAAGGTGGATCCAGTTTTCTGAGCAGCCTCTTGAATTTCATCAGTTCCTATCATAATCATTTGTATTATGACCTTCTTCCTAAAAGTCTGTTGTGATGGTGGCTGGAAGTGGTTCCCAGATTACATCAAATATAATTATACTTTGATTTCTTTATCTGAACATCTTGACTTTTTGAAATACAGCTTTTATTCTTCCTTAGCTTAGGAACATCCAAGATAACACTGCATTTGGAAGATTAAAAGCTACAGCTACAAGCTTATTTCCTTCTCCCATCTGCAAGAGCCTTATCCTATTCTTATACTTGATCACATTCTACTTGATGATGTTATAGTCTTGTCTTAATGCAGGTCTTTTGATTGTAACACTTGTAACTCACTGAAAGAGCAGTTTTGGGAAGGCACGTGATTTTTGGAGCAGGGAGCTTTATTTTCTTTATTCGACTTCTTTGCAGGGCACAAAGCTGTTGATATCTGTCTGCCCTTGCATGATGTTGGACAATCCTTGACAATCACTTTCCAGGGATAGGAAGAGGTGGTTATTTGACAGGTAAAATGGTTAGATGTAGGGTATTATGTTGTAGCCAGCTGGATCTTGGGTTTTTTAGGAACTCATAAAAAGGATGACCTTAAGGAATGATAAAATATGTAGTCTGCTCCAAGGGGCCTTACGAGGGTGACCAGCTGAGGACCTACAAGAGCAGAGTAACTGATCTGGAGATAGCAAAGTCTGGTGTAGGGTGTATTGGTTGCAACGAGCATTTCTACAGCCAATATATACTTCAGCTACATAAACCATATCTGACAAAGCTAGTTTATGTGGGAGACAGTGGATTTACTGTTAGTGAGGTAAATCTGACTTTGTTTTGCCATGTCAGACTTCTTGTACATGCACAAACCACTTTGTAACACAGCACAACTGATCTCTACATGCACAGTACGTCATGTAGTGCTTCCAAGAAGTGTCTGATTTACTGCACAGATGTACAATGAATATGCAGACCTTGACTAGTAAGTCCACTGTGTCCCAGAAGTATCTGGTTTTTATGCTATCCTGTGTACATGCTTGAGAAATATGTTAGATACAGGTGGGCCAGCACATTTTGAACAAGTGTCAAAAGAAAAAAAAAAAAAGAAGACTAAAATCCACCTACTGAATTGGGGTGATAGGGAGAAAAGTACATTTCTGGGGGAATCCCAGCATACTGTAGCCTTGGACATGTCCATAAAAACTCTTAACATAGTGCAGCCTTGGAAGGGTTGTTTAATCATTTAATGTGTGTGAATGCTTCCACTGTGTTACGGTGCCTGTGATTCTAAGTTCTGGGGGCTGATAGGGAGACATTTCTCTAAAAAAAATCCTCAGAGTAAGGTGAAGACTTTTCATCCCTCACTCAGGTGAATTTGTTGGCATAAAGGATTTTTGCAACAAAACCTGTATCTTTTCATAAGCTTTTGGGATAAAATTTGTTTTGTTACAAAGGCTAGCATGGGATTTTATTCCTCTATCTGATTTAGAACTTCCCTACAATTTCTCATCAATTCCACCTATGGAAATTCCACTAATTCTTCTAGGAAAACATTCTGATCAGAAAGTGTCCACACAGAGGACATGTCACCTAAGGACATGTGTTCTGCTTTTGTTTCTGATCTCTGTATGCATTCATACATACAATGCCTTCATTTATTACTGTGTATTTTTAATACATGGCAGAGGTACCTAAAGCCTAGACAGAAGTATAAAAATAAAATGGTCCATGCAATATAAGTGGGGTTTTTTGAATTTGTTTTATGTTTGTTTTATTATTTATACATGATAAAATGTTTTTAATTATGGAGCTTTATTCATGCAAGTGAGGGTTCTTTTATGCATTGACTTCCCAGATCCTTTTATAGTTTAGTCTAAGGCAAGTGGCAGGTAAGTTAAGTGGTACCTAGCATCCGTTGTGTTGGAACATGCAATAACCATCAATGGTAGATTTAGAAAATGTGAAGAGGGCAAGACAGGAAAGGTGGATATCCCTTTCTCAACCTGTTTTTGACCTTACCCAATTTAATAACCGAAGAATTGTGTATTTTTGACACAAAGACATTTGTACAAGTGATCAGAGACAGCTGCTAAGATGCATTGTTTAACAACGAATGCAAAATACTCCTGTGAGATTATTTTTGAGCAGGTTTAAACTGCAGAAGATAATGCTCCCAAAAATGAGAGCATTGTTTTTCATTGCAATCTGAACTTTGAATTGCTAGTATATAATAAGAATCCAATTCAAAATAATCCAAGTCTGAAAGTACCTTTTAATTCAACCCATATGATAGAGTATGGGTAAATTGGTAGTCCTTACTTTGTGCTAATGCAAAAATGGAGAATGTCTTCATTAGACATTGTTGACCTATTTCACATAGACAGAATGTTAGATCGGTAGCAAGCAAGACTGAGGTCTTTTCCAAACGTTTCTGATTCTGTCTTGAATACAGCTGTGCTTTCATGCAGCTAAAGAGAGAGTAAAGGCCTGGTCTTGCAAAATGCTTGTCATTGCCTGCTTCCTTATTGCCTTTAACTGGGTCTGTTTAGTGACTGCTACCAACTTTTCATGCACACATGTGAAGGACGGTTTCTCGGTGGTGTTTGTCAAACCGTCTGTTTGTCATATTCTGTAGTTTATGATGAAATTCAAGAGCACATGATCAAAATTTGAGAGTTTATTAATTTGGGGCCTTTTTATTTCAGGGACCTGAAACTGGACAATATTCTTCTGGATGCAGAAGGCCACTGTAAACTGGCTGACTTTGGGATGTGCAAAGAAGGGATTCTGAATGGAGTGACCACCACGACCTTTTGTGGCACACCTGACTATATAGCTCCAGAGGTATTTTTTTGAACTGCACTAAGAATACAGATATTATCATTCATCAGACTGTTACATGTGTAATTTTAGACACTTTTTACATGTAGATGAAAACAATAGAAGATGCAGACTAGATTGTGCCGCAGTTTTTCCTGAATAATCTTGCAGAAATTGGTTACTCTACTGCTCACAAGCAGTATTCCATGTTGATAGGAGTGGCAAAACATGGTTTTTCTGTTATTTGTTCCCTGAACTTAACCATATTCTTCTCCGTATGCTCATTTCTGACTCAGCATCATTGTGAAGACACTTACTAGCCTTTAAGGTGCTAGGTACAACTAAGTACTGCCTGCACTGGTCTTTAGTAGTTATAAAAATGTTTTCAGTTTTTCATGAGACTTAGAAGGGGGTTTTCATATGGAAGAGGCTGTATGTTTGGTGCCATTTTGCCTAGGGTGTTTGTGGGAATACAATTTTTTTCCTGTCTTTAAAGTATCTGTGAGTGAAAGATACTATGTTTGTGGTACTTCTCATCATATGGATGAACAGAAAGTATAGACTTGTATAGAAAAGTGGGAACTTTTCATATGGATGCTGCATATCAGTTGGCAACATCCAGAGTCATTTCAAGGCATTCATTGGATAAAAGAAATGACTGAGAATCATGCTCGGTTTACATATCCTAAATTTTAATATCATGAGATGCATTTCCAAGTGCCTAAAATGAATCAATATTGTACAGTTAGTCTGCTAGGCAGACTTTGTCTGCCCGGTTTAGTTCGTAACCTGTGCATCTTTCTGCTGAAGATTCAGTGTGCAGTTTTAATGTAGAAGTTTCATTGGTTTGTCTTTCATCAACCAGAAATTTGCAGCAGGGGAAAATGTTAGTTTATTATTTGTTAGAGACAATAAATTAGAAATCCATATTGTTAGTGTTTATGGCTGTCAAGGTTTGGTAGCACAACTAGCAAGGTGTGAATCATCTTTAAACTATCATAATATAAACATGTGTTTTATGGAGTTTGAAAAGTATTCCGGCATTAAAAGAAATAAATGCCAGTGTGATGGTTTGGGGTTTGTATGAGTTCTTTTCTGATTCAGTATACTAATTGAGTCCTTTGGCAAAGTCTTTGAAAATTATTACTGAAAACAAAGTACTGATGAGATCCCAGGAACTTCTACATGAAATCCTGGTCTCACTGAAGTCAGTAACTCAGGCTTCCGTTTTGTCATCTTAATTGCAGAAGTTTATCTCCTGCTTCTATTTCTCTTGCATCATGGTGGTATGTTTCAATTTCCTTTCCTTTAGCAATATCTGAGTTCCAAAGAGTGCCCAGAACACTTGAAAAGTACACTTTTAAAGAGTATCGTTTTCTGTAATTAATGTCTATAAAATGAAATATCCATTCAACTAAGAATCCAGTTGGGATCCAGACCTCTGTATTCAAATGTTAAACTCGCTTCTGTTTTTATGTTAAGACTGAATTTGGGTTTATATTGGTCGTGATTCCAAATACAGCACTAAGCTCAGGGGGTTCACCACAAGGCTTCTGACTGTAACACTAGTGTTGCTTAAGGAGGTAGTGGAGTCGTTGCCATTCCAACTCATTTTAAGGCAGTCAGCTTCACCTTAAACACTCACCCACTCTACTTTCCCTAGTCCCCTGTCATGCTGAAACATTGAAGCCAAACTACAAGCGTCTTTTCAGGAGGAGCCAAGAATTAAACTTGTTCCTTGTACAACACCAGTTCTGTAACACCAAGTACAATACAATAAAACTCCATCATGCTAACCTACTACTCCCCACTAAACGTATTTGCTACAAGGTTGAACTTGTGCCACGTGAAAAGCTGTAGCCAGTTTTTCTGAAATTAAAGTGAGTCCTACAGCCATGTATTGTACAGTGTTTTAATGCTGTAAAAAGAACATGGGCAAAAATGTTTTTGGCTTCCTTCAGCCCTACCTAAAGGACTGGAATAAATCTCTCAGATGATTGCAGCATTACAAGCTGGTTCAGTTTGTTTTGTTCAAGATAGAGACAAGGAAATGTTTCACATTTTCCACCAATCTGTTTTGTATATGTGATCTTTTTTCCCCTATAGCGTGACCTGCTTTAAACAGTTTGGAAGGATATACAGCTCTTTTGCTCACGAGCATATTCTTTTACTCAGGGGACAGATAAACTCAGTACTTCTGAGAACAGCTACGCGTTGACACTTAGCTGTGTTAGTGCAAATTGCATGGGTAAGAAACCATGCCTGCTGTTACCGAAATCAGTGTGGGATTTAGTCCTACTCAGGCACCGGGGGAAAGAAGGGGTGTATCATGTTAAAACAGCAAATGTGCAGCCGAGAGTGTTGTCGAGCTTGTCTATTCAAACCAATCTCTTTTTCTATACTAGATCCTCCAGGAGTTAGAATACGGCCCATCAGTAGACTGGTGGGCTTTGGGTGTTCTCATGTATGAAATGATGGCTGGGCAACCCCCCTTCGAAGCTGACAATGAAGATGATCTCTTTGAATCCATCCTTCATGATGATGTCTTGTATCCAGTCTGGCTCAGTAAAGAAGCCGTCAGCATTTTAAAAGCAGTGAGTCTTCAATTACTTGCTTTTCTCCTCCTCTTCATGGTTTTTTTGGGGATTGGTTTTTGGGTTTTTTTTTTCCTTGATTAAAATTGAATTTGCTGAAAGTTGTTGAGAGCAGTCACCGCTGGGAGTTCAAGCACAGTTCAGAGTGCCACTGTTAGGGTAATGGGGCCTGGGATAAGTTACACCGCTTGTGGGAAAGGAACAGAATGTTTGTCTTCCACGCGGTTGTACACTGTATAAATCTGTGTACCGCAGATTCATGTTTCAGGGAAAACCCAACCAACTAGAACTGTGCTATCACTTTGACACTTTATATGCTGCGTGTTCACTAGAGTTGGGGAAGCACTACGTAATTAAAGAAACAATGTTTTTATTTAACCCACTTATAAAATTTCCTGTCCCTCTGCCTTTCTTCCCCTATCAGCAAGGTGGGTTGAAAGCCCTTTATTTACAGCTGCATGTTCTATTTTATAGTTCATATAACACTTTGATAAGCAGTCTTACTCTAGTAATTGTTTCTGCCCTGGTTGGTGTTTTTCAATATGAGTAGTGACTTGACAGAAATGTGTGTCACCAAATACCACAATTTTTTCAATCAGTCAAAATGTGCCACTGGGCAACTTCAGTTTTTAGACTACCTTTCTAAAGTCAGGTTTACTTCATTAACATGACACTGACATAAATTCTTTCTTCTGTGTTAGTATCATCCTAAAATAAAAAGCAAAACAAAACAGACACAGTATGCCAATCCCTGTAGTTTGAAAACCTGAGGAGGATTTCTGGCTTAAAAAAAAAAAAACCCTCTTTTTTATTCCAGTTTTCCACCTTCTTTGAAAGTGGAAAGTTTCTACCTTTCCACTTCTGTATTTCTTTCAGCATCTGGAATAAGGGAGACTTTCAGTTAAGAGGGCAGCTGGTAGTGTAAAGTCCTGCAGAGATCTTCTGCAGGGTTATATTTTGAAATTATATATAAAACTTGAACAAATTCTGATGTTAACACCAGTGGACGGGTAACACATTCTACAGAAATGCTCGTCTTGATCTTTTAATAAAAATATCTTCAGGATCATTCTAGCTGAGAGGGATGCTCTAGCATATGATTCAAAGCAGAAGTTGAAGTTAACCTCTCTGAATTATTTGCTGGAGTATCTCTTTTGCTCCATTCATTGTAGTGAGAACATGGAGGATTTATTAAAGCTGACCTTTGTACATATTCTCCCTTCTCCCCCCAGATACCTCTCTGATGACTTTTTATTAGCTGACATGGTACTTCCATGCGTCCATTTTTGTTCCCAGACCCTTCAATTATTTTCAGTTCAGCAATTAAAATGTATGGACATGAACTGCAGAATTTAGGCTGATATCCAGGGTTCAGGGATTATTTTGGCGTACTGTAGAGAAAGGGTTGCTGTCAATGTTCGTATCTGCATCTGAATTTCACTGAAGTCCAGGAGATTTTCTGTAGTGTTTTGGTGTCACAGTCTGTAAGATCTGTTCCTTTGCCATCCACAGGCTCCTTCAGTGAATCTACGTTAACTGATCTTTCTGTTATTCTGAATTGTGGAAACATTTGTTGGAGGGGAAAAGTTAACCGATAACTCTTGGTTAAGTGTGCAGTACGAGAGCCATTCTGACTATTAGGAGAAGGTGTTTGTTTTACGGAGCGAAGGGAGAAACAGATTTGACAGTTAGTGGCTTACTGTTGTATCATTTGTGGTGCAAGTAGTGAGATGTCTAACTGGTAATGTTATACATGTCATTCATTAACCACACACAAATGCAGACACAGAAGTGGGCTGCAGGTGTAAACTATGTATTTTTGTGAATGTAAGTGCAAGGGTGATAAACCCTCTAATTTCTTTTAAAGCTGACTTTGCTATAAATTTTCATGAGGCTGTTTTCCTGGGTCAACATTTTGATAAGTAGGCATGGTGATTTGTATTTTGCTGTAGTTGTAGAATTTTTTTTTTTACATCTTTCTGCCCAAAGTTAATCCTTAATGTGATTATAAACCTTAAAAACAGAGTTGCATCCATTGAATAGATTTGCATAATAATAATAGGTTATTCCTCACTGGGCAAGATGTCTTCACTGACATAAATTGATAGAATTTAATGGAGCTGTGCCACTTTACACTTTACATAAAACGAAAACATTTCCTTACGTTTAGCAACCTGCTGCCTATGCAACTATGGTGTGAAACACGTTTGAAACTTGTGTTCTTCATCTGATCCTTGTCCACATTCTGTTAAATGAAGAACAGGAAAAACAGAGGAAAGAAAGAGGCGTCTATGTATTTTACTGCTGAACGGTAGCAAGGGATTAACTTTGGAACACTTTGTTTCCTCACATTGTGCTTTGAAGACATGGGGTTTATTCTTTAGAAACTGTGTGGTTTTGCACTCCTCCAAACAGCATGTAAGGAAAGTTTAATAAGAAGACGTTCTCTTGTATTAAGTAACAATGTTTTCTTATTTTCTGAAGAAACAGTTTTCCTGTTATTTCCAACAAAACATTAAGGAGAATAATTTTACAGCTCAGTATTACAAGGCAGCACGTTGCTTGTCCCATGAAATCCCAAGATCTTATTAGTCCTGTTTCTGTGAATTGACAGGAATTGCTATTTAAAATTCTTTCCTGTCTGGTAAGGAAAACAATTCTTCATTGAAATTAGCTCTGTGCTTCTTTGCAAGCAATGGAGGGAGGTTGTGTCTACAGTGTGTGTTCCCTGTGTACCCAGATGACAGAGATCTCTGGGTACAGAAGCAGCACTCTGTTTTTAAGCTGTGCTATTTATTTCAAGAAGCAAAATTTTGGGAGTCTGGTGATCCTTGATTTGGGCCCCAAGTTGCATGGCTCTCAGCAACCTTTTGTCCTGTTGTCATTTAAGTCAGTAGGAACTCTGATCTTAAAAGGCTTCTCTTTTCATAAAAGGAGGTTCCTGCCTTAATATAGGAAAATAAAAAGGCAACACTTACGGCTATGGCTGTCAGCTCTATTGGCAGCCATCTCATGAACACTGTCTCTGCCCTGACAGTTGCATCATTGTTGATGCTATTGATAAACAGGGAATAAATGTCAGCTTGTGCTTCAGAAATAGAAGGTGAAAAAATTGGTATTTACTGCAGGGGATGAAATTTATAGAAATGTCCACTTCAGAAGTTTGAGATTATTTCATCATATTTGCATATGATAATTTTGTTTGTTTTAAGTATTCGTTCTTAAAATTTGTTCTGTGTCATCATCCATTTCCAAGTTCATGAAGTTTGTGAAGTACAGTACTAAACTGTACTATCTAGTCATATTTTCATGTCCTGGGCTTCTTAAAAATGACATGTTCTGATGTTTTCCCTGCCTCTGGCTTAAAACAAAGATAGAGCATGGCAGACACTAGGATCAGATTTTACTTCTTTGATACCTGGATTATACGGTACAAAAACTGTATCCTGTAGTTTCCGTGTTCTGTTTCTGCAAAATGTGTGGCTGCTGGTTCCTGGCCTGCTCACTCCAGTCCTGGAGGTGAAATAAAGCAGAGGAATGTAGGAATGTGTTTTGTGGTTTTCCAAGAGACCTCACCAAAGCACAGTAATCCTTTCAAAACCTTTGTTTCTCCTGCCCATAGAAAATATGGTCTGTAGTTTAGATATGACTTGTCTACTTGCAAAAGAACTTGCGGAGCAGTTGAACACAAGACCAAAGAGAAGGATCGTCTTTGGAGCGGCGTGTATATGTCAGAAACCACAGAGAGAATTGCCTCGCTGATCTATGTTATATCTTTAAAATGATAGCAATGGTATTCTTCTGTGGATGGTTGATCTAGCTATCTAAAACCATCTTAAGGGCTTCAGTAGCTACTTATCTAATAACTGGAGTACTAAAGCAAGGGTATGCATTACAGTGATTTTTTTTTTTTAATGTTTTTTTTTCTACAGAGGTATAGTATAATGTGGTACCTAGGTTAAAAAGGTACTGTACAGTTATCAAGTTTTGTTTTGTTTGTACACTTTTTTAAAAATTTAAAGAATGTTATAATAATGGCTGAATATGAAGTTGTAGCAAAGCTTGGGATAATTCTATAATATGAGTGTGTGTGCATGTATAAGAACAGCATTCGTTGCTACTTGAATTGCAAGGATTCTGTGTCCACATGCATTAGGAAATAAGTAGAGTGATTGCTAATAAAAGACGGAAGAAATAACAGAGCAAAGTCAGGAAAAATATTATCAGCTGCCATCATTTGATATCAATGTCTTACACTGGTTGTACAGCTTTTTGTTGAAAGGAATAGTAAGAGTTTAAAAGCAAGAAGTTTAGAAATTACCACACCGGAGGAGACCAGTTAGTTCCAGTTGCTGCCACGAATGGTGTACTAAAGATGAAAGGGAAGGTGCAAGTTATGTCATGGAGTTTCTCAAGGGAAGCTTTCTGCTGGTACTGATCACTCCATGTAGTATTTCCTGAAACGTATGGACAGAACGCGTATAATTCACATAGCTGCAGGTGCTGTTCTTACTTAGAATAAAATCCTAGAAATGAGTAAGGAGGTTTTTCATGTGTTTGCTTGAATGGAGTGTATGATTATGCAATGTACCTGCCAAAAGAAAATAAACAACAGTAAGCATAATATGTAGCCCCTATCCGCCAAATTAATAGTTAAGATAGAGCAAATAAGATAAAATAAGCGCTATACTGACCATCTATTTGGAAGTGTCTCTGGAGGGTTTAATATTTTCTTTCTTTTCTTTAGTATTTTTGGCCAAAGCTGGAACTAGAAATGCTGAAAGGGAATCTGTTCCTGTAGCGCTCCCAGCCAGATGAAATTAGGAGGTCTCGGCAGTTGAAAGAGCTTCCTGCAGGAAACTTACACGTCGGAGTCTCTGAATCTTCTAGTTTGGCTGGAACCTCTGAAATTTGGAAGGGCATCCTTGTCGCTCTTACAGAAAAAATAAGCTGAAAGGGGACTGTCTCTAGAAACTAGGCATTAGGAATTGGAATGCATAATTGAACCGCAAATGGTTTCCAGCCATTGCCATTCATGTTTTAATTTTTTCCTTCTCTCCCTCCCCCACCCTGTAGTTCATGACAAAAAACCCAAATAAGCGACTTGGCTGTGTGGCGTCACAAAACGGGGAAGACGCGATTAAGCAGCATCCGTTTTTCAAGGAAATTGACTGGGTTCTTCTAGAACAAAGGAAAATCAAGCCACCCTTCAAACCTCGGATTGTAAGTAGCACTTTGCATAACATTCAGAGGAAACTTGGTTTGACAATTCTAGTTGTTGGCTTTTCTGAGACGTGAGATTACTCGATGCAACATTTGGGGGTTGAAATAGTAACATAAAAACCGCCCTGAAAAGACTGCCTTGTCATTGTTTCTGTGAAGGTAAGTGTCAGGAATAGATTTAAGGCACAGGAAGATACTCGTGTTCAGTCACATAAACCAGGAGAGGGTTTGAGGCCCTGTTTTAATTATTCTCCTGTGTTCCTAAAGATACCTTGATCAGAAGAGATTATTTCACTTGGGTATATACTGTCTGTACTTTCTGTGTGAACTCTGCTACAGTCCTGCATTGCCGATAGCCACTGGATTTTGTAGTGAAAGACAGAGGAAAGGATTTCTGATTAGTAATATTTCAACTGAAGATACTTGAAGAAACAGCTTCCTGGGGGAAAGAAATACACATCATGATTAGATAAATTGATATACTTAAATTTTCCTAGGTAGTTATCAAGTATTTCTATTTTAAGGTAACAAAAATATGTAGCAGCCCCACATGCAGAAACTACAAAAGCCAAGCAAAAATACTTTACTTATTCTTGTCTTCCTCTGGATGAAAATATTTAGAGTTCACCAAATGTCAGCTTTTCAGCTGAGAATGTGTGCAGTAAATTTTGTGCTTGAACAGTACAAGAGAATAATTTTATGATAAATCCTTTGAGATTGATTTGCATCTTTTGACTTTGCACATTCCTAGTTACGGTGTTTGATTTGGCTGTAAATATGATCAAGGTACTTGTTTGTTTCTTTCTTTAGATAGTTTACAAAGGTGTATTAAAAAAAACGAAAGAAAACTTTGGGCTCAACACTGAATCCTAACTTAAATTTAGAGGTGAAAAAGTCCCCTCTGTCATTGCAGAATTGCTGTCTGTTGCATTTAATGCATTTACTTTTAGTCCAGTGAGATGCATTTCCCCAAGTTCCTTGTGTAGGCAGTGAAAGCGGAGCTGCCCATCCAGAACAGGAGCCTGAGGTAGCTCATCTGAGTCCACTCTTGGAGAAGTCTCTCCCTCTCTCTGTAGCTATGCAGAAAGAGCCCAAAGGGATTGACAACTGTGAGTGAAAGTTAGCCCTTGTGAATGTCTTTCTAGGAGTAATAGTAAGATATAGTGTTACCATATGGGGAAGTTTTTCTTAATATATTTCTTGGAGGATGGAAGCCTTGTAACGCGTTAGCTACAGGCAGAGGGGTGCCTGAGCCAGCCCCTCTCCTGGAAAGGGTCCAGCCAGCTGGGCATGCTGGCTCCCTTACCCTGCTGCCCAGCTCTGCTCTGGAGGTGTGGCCAGGTTGCACCTAGGGCCTGAGCTGACTTACAAATCTCTGCACTGATGCAGGAAGTGTAAACCCCAAATTAACCCTATTAGTATCTACCTGACGCCTATTTAATACTGTAACTAACTGCTTTCCAGTCAGGTTCCACAGCCCTCAGATAGTTGCAGACAGCCTTAGTCGGCGTTTGGCTGAGTTGCATGTGTGTAGCTCTTTTCCCATTTTCACAAGAATTTGGCCTTTCATCTCACAGTGATTTTTGTTGTTTTGCTCAGTATTCATCAACGTTTTGGTAATACAGTTATCAAATCAGGATGCACAATTCCAAAATAATTTTTACTTTAGGCCTGCGTCTAGCAAGTCTCAGATTCCTCACATCTAGTCTGTTTATTGGTTGTTTTCCTTTCATGATCAAGATGCACAGTCACTTTGACAATAGGTATTTTTACGAGGCCTTTGTTATTTTTGTAAGTATTCCTGAGTCCTCCTTAAAAGTCAGGAGGGATTTAGTGTGTCAGACTTTTTTATTCATTGCTGTTATAAATACCTTCTGCCTTCTCAGTGCAGCTTCTTTCTCTTTCTGGTAATTATTTCACTGCTGTTATATTGTAAAGACATTCCTATTTTATTCATTCGTGTTGTTTTGTTCCTTTTCTGCTTCCTTTAATGGTATTTTAGTTGGATATTTCAGTTTTAGTAGTGATTTCAGATTATTTCAGAATAGTCCTTTATATAATTTTCAAGACAGCTGCTTGCTCTTTAGTAATTGTCAGGGTGATTTTATCTGTCTTTTATTTACACCTTTTCTCATTTTTCTTCAGGCTGCTTCTATAATGTCGGATTTTCATACTACTTCCATATTTTATATGCCAACTTTCTTTATTCTACCAAATTTGATTCCTGCAGTCTAGTAGTTCTGTATGCTTGGGTTTTTTCTGAACTCTTTTTTTTATGGTGGTGAATTCAGCTAACATGTAGTCTGTGTAACAGGCATCCCTATTATTTTCATGTTCTCAGTCTGCTCTCTCTAAGATATCTTCCCCAGTGACCTGGTCCTATCAACTTTTACTGATAACTTTTCTACACTTAGAAAGGGCATACCTTATATATTTACACTATGTTTATGATCCATCAGCTGTTTTGTACCAGCTGCATAAATTTTGCAATTGTTTGGATTTTGTTGTTGTGTAGAAATCTTTGAGCAAGATCATAACTAAAATTTTTACTTGTCCTCTTAAAATTGAACGATTTATTATTTGGAAAGTAAAGTGTGATATATATCTAGGCTGGAGAAAAGAATCACACAAATAAAATCTAATTATTAATTATGCAACTTCAGAAATAGTAAAGGAATCTAGGGCAATAAATTTCAAATGCTGAAAAGGTGATTTTGGATACTTGCCAAGCTAGAAGAGATTGCACTCACTTTGAAAAATACAGGAAAGAGGGAAGAAGGTGAACACTAATGAAATAAAATCTACTTTAAAATCTAGATAGAGAGTTCCTCTCTAAATTCAGTTGTGGATGTAGCATTGAGATTCATTGATTCAGATTAACAAGTGTAACTGTTCCATAGCTATGGAATAACTATGGAAAAAACATAACTAATGCCTGTGTTCGGAATGTTTTCTGGTTTTTAACATCCTTCAGTATTGATAAAGGGCTGTTGATTATGTAAAAGTGACTTCTAATGTTAAAAGGGGATTAAAAAGATACATTTTTAATCTTATGTTTAGGAGAGCCTAGATCTGTGAAAATAGCTATGAGAAGAGAGGCCAGATTATTAGTCAGAAAATAGACATTCTTGCATGTGGTGTGTGAGTGTACATATGTGTAGGGGAAGAAGCATACAATGCATATACAGTCATTTGTGCATTCAAATTGAGTTTTGCATGCACATACAAAATTTGGCTCATGCAAGAATGCATATATTTACACAGGTATTCATCTATTTTCTGACCAACCGTTAAGATGACTAAGGGGGGAAATTTTATAATTACTGTATCATACACATTTTCAAAAAAACCCAAAACATAGGGTCTATTCAGATGAGCTCTGGGCAATAAAAACGCTAACATGAAACAAGTAAAGTCATTAGGGAAAATGGTCAAACACTGAGGTCCTATCAGACAATGGAATAATCTGCCAAGGGAGGTCACAGAGGTGCTAGCGTAGAAACAAACCTTGCTTCAGTTCTGCCTCACTACTCCGCTCATCCCAAAACGACATGAGTTCCTTGGTTAGCACAGCCGTCTTCCTTTTCTGTTACCTTTTATCCTTTCTCTGCCACAATAGATTTTCTGGAGAGCTACATTACATGGTACTGTAAGGCCTGTGCTTCTCATAGTTCATATATGTCTCTTCAGCTCTGCCAGCCTTAAGTCTGAATTTTTCAACTGGACTTGGAAGAAACGCTGCATGGCTATTTATTAGCCAGACTTTCGAAGGGTTTTTTTAAATCTCACTCATGCTGTGAATGTATGCAAACATACTCCTTATTATACCAGAAATATACCACTAATGTCTTTCTAGTTCGTACATGATTTGATTATTCGGATAATGTTTTGGAAGCTGAAATTTCTTTCCTGTTTTCAGCCTTGGAATGAAAATTACCAAAGGGTCCTTGAAAAACTGACTATGTTTTCTGAAAGCTTGCAAGAGTGCCCTAGGCAGAGCACTCATACAAATGGCTGAGGGTTAGGTTGCTAAGCAGTGACAGGAGTGCCACACCAGGTTGTGCAAGGTAGAGACAATGGATGCAGATTTGGTGGCCCTGAAACCTGCTGTGAAGGATCTTTGGCTGCTCCTCCAGGTTAATTACTTGGAATAGAGAATATGAGGGAGTGAAAATGCACTGGGCCCCAGTCCTGTGATGCATATTATCTACCAGCCCTTCCTTTCATAAATCCAGAATTATGAAGCTTTTCAGTGGCAAAATTAATTTTTACATATATAATATGGTTTACTATACTAGAGGGTTTCTCCCATGTAGAGCTATTATAAATGTTAAGCTACTATAGAAAAAGCAATAGCTCTGGGGCATGTACATTAGAAATCAAGCAAACTTTTGAATAGCTATGAAGAGGATATTTGTTACATCTAAGCTCCAGCGACCTTGACAGTGTTTCTTGAAGATCATTTCCTCTGTTCTTAAAACCTAATTCTTAGAGTTTCACAGTGTCTTGAAATTTTCTGGATAATGTTATTCTTCCCTGCTGCTTTTAATGCAGACATGAATATGTAATTGCATAGACAAGAAATAAGTACAGTTTTAGTGCAGACAGATATCTTGCAGACAGATACCTTTTCTCCAGAGCAACTGTTGTGAGACAGAAATCCCTCTGAGGCACTTTATTCCTCTGTTGAGATATTTTGTCTCATGTATTCTTCCTGGAATTTTATTCCATTTGGAGAATGAAATTTCCGTAATCCGTAGCCGTAACACCAGGCTGGTGGTTTGCAACATAATTTATTGCCCAAGAACCACAAAGGCCTTGAAATAGTATTCAATGATTCTCTGCTCTCCATTTTTCTTTGTTTCCATGGTTATGTTCCTGGCTTGGCTGAATTGGTTGTTTCCGTTTTCAAAGTGCGTTTGCCATAATACAAATGCAAACCAGCGTGCAGTAGGTTAATTTCTTACCAAAGTCATTGATATGGTGGTAAGTGTGGTAGATCTTGCTTAGTGACATGATGGGATGATTCTGTCTATCCCACAATAAGATACGCATTAAAAACCGTGATTGAGACAGATTGCCGCTTCACCTGGAACGCGTGTCGATGAAATTTATATTGTCCCAAGTTGTTATTTACTGGCAAAGCTTATATTTGAAACAGTGAAACAAAGGTATATTTTGTCATATTTTGCTTTTTCCTCAATCTTCTCCATATCTTATTAGATCCCCCGCAAGAAATTCCTTGTGCCATTTCTGAGAGCACAGCTGGCCAGCTGCAGGCTTTCCAGACTGAACTTGTGGCCTACTGACATGCCACTAACATCAGCCAGTGAAGCTCAGAGAGATGTGCACAAGTGGCATAAAGATACATGATATCCCAGTCCCACTTGCCAGGAATGGAGGAACATCGCTGCCCAAAATTTGTGGCTCATTTGGCTGAAGTCAGTGGTAGCCTCATATGAGCATCGATTTCATAGAATTACAGAATCATAGAATAGTTTGGGTTGGAAGGGACCTTTAAAGGTCACCTAGTCCGACCCCTCTGCCATGGGCAAGGACATCTTCAACTAGATCAGGTTGCTCAGAGCCCCGTCCAACCTGACCTTGAATGTTTCCAGGGATGGGGCATCTACCACCACTCTGGGCAACCTGTTCCAGTGTTTCACCACCCTCATTGTAAAACATTTCTTCCTTATATCTAGTCTAAAACTACCCTCTTTTAGTTTAAAACCATTCCCCCTTGTCCTGTCGCAACAGGCCCTACTAAAAAGTTTGTCCCCATCTTTCTTATAAGCCCCCTTTACATATTGAAAGGCTGCAAAAAGGTCTCCCTGGAGCCTTCTCTTCTCCAGGCTGCACGACCCCAACTCTCTCAGCCTGTCTTCATAGGAGAGGTGTTCCATCCCTCTGAAGGATTTCTTCCTGGTTTTTTGTAGAATTAGACCAGCACAATAAAATCATTCTCATATTTATTATGCTGTTGGTCACAGTGGCTCAGTGTGCTGCGAGGAGTTGTAAGACCGGAGGAAGCTGTCGGGCACTGTGCAGCAAGGACAGTCTCACCACAGGCACACTCCTGTCCTTTCAGGCTGAGTTCTCACTGTCAGCTCTTTGAAACATGTGCATGTAAACAGACCAACTTGTCATTTTCATCCACTCTGCTGTAAATGTCAGGGCTGGGAAAATTTGAGACGTTGACTAAGACGTCCTCAGAATGAAAAAGCTGAAGAACTCTGAGCCAGAGGGTAATACAAAGCCTGGTAAAACAGATGTTTACCATATGTATTTCTTTTTAGCAATTAAGCCAAAGTTTCATTGCTAATGGCTTTATCAGTGCCTGTGGCCATCCATTCATAGAGTAGCTTTATGGAGATGAAGTTAACAAAATAATCATATTAAGATGATTTACTGTGAACGTGCAGCTTTCACAGAACAATACATTATTTTAATTTTCTCTAGGCATTCATAATTTCTTGGTTTTCCATTTTAAAAGCTCACTTTCTTCAAAAGCACTAGAAACAAAATGAACGAGATAGTCTATTGCAGAATTGTATCTTGCAGTATGGAGCAACAGCAGCTGCTGCCGGCCCATTTAATTCATCTAATGTGACTCCCTTCGTTTTGCAGCCTCTTCCATTCCTACTGTTACATCACTGAGAATGTTTTCCGAATATTTGTTTGTTCCTTCTTCAGTTCTGAATTCTCAGGGGTAGAGAGTTGGTCTAGCAGCTAAAGCCAGAGACCCAAGAATTGCAAGATATAGAAGTTCTTCTACCAGATTTTCTAGAAACTCATGGTGTGGTCCAGAGTTCATAACCTAACCTTTTCGTGCCTCAGTTTCCACTCTGTGGTAATGCTTAATGCCAAGTTCTGAGACAGCAAAGAAGTACGACTGAGAAGTGTTAAAAACCAAATGCTCAAGATAAGCCTGGGTTTTAAATTGACTGAACGCGTAGCACTTCCCTTGGAAGAGTGTTCTATGCTATACCAGACCTCAGTGTTAGCAGATTTCATCTTGATCTTCAGTCTCAAATTTCCTACGGTAATTTGCACCTCTTTCTCAGCTCCGGTAACTAAGATAATCATAAACCATTATTGAAGTCCCTCCCCCCTTAGTTATCGCTATCTGAGCCACATTGTCTGTATGCAGTTTCCTGGTGAACCTAAACTCCCTTGTTAAGTCTTGACTTAAGGATGCCAGCAATGTGTCCTCTTTCAGTTTTGCGCTGCAGCAAAGGTTTGAAATAAAATCATTCCCAAATACGAAATTCTAGTCCTAGCCAATGATTGTGGGTTACAACTGGAGTCAGTGAGCACTGGGAATTTTCCCCCTCCCCTAAATGAGTGAAAAACTGGCAAAATTTTGGCAGCCCTCTGTCGATGACTTATGACAAGCCGGATGCCCGCAGTGTTTGGAAACTGGGTAATAAATAGCAAATACAAATCAGCACCTACGGAGTGTGCAGCAGGCCTGTTTGCACAGGCAAACAGGCAGAGGCCGCACCTGCCTAATGGGTAGGTGCCTCACTGAACGGCTCCCAAAAATGTGTTCAATTAGAGAGGTGTGTGTTTAAATTGCTGCAGCAACCGTCTGCTTACTGTGAAATATGGCTGGAATCCTTAAAGAGGGACCGCGTTTCTGGAGAAAACTTTCAAGTATATTAGCCTGAAACATAAGTTTTATAATCTCAGATTTGTTTTCATACATGACTGCTAATAGGCAAAGACTTTTTTTCCTTTTTAACAAGGGTTTTTTAACCTGGTGTTGGGAAGTCATGATACTGTTTTGGTGGGGTTTTTTGGCACGCCTCTATTTTTTTGTGACAGTGGATTGTTTCGTCATACGTGCAGAATTATGACTTTGCCTTTGCGCTGTGGGGAAGAAGCCCTGTAAAATGCAGTATCATTCAGTAACACCAAAAGGAACTTAGGAAATTACAGGCCAAGTAAATTTCTTTTTGTATAAATGTTCTCTCTTTTCAAGTTTGCTTCAGTGTGAATGTCCCTCTTTAAGGTAAGGCCTTCAATATGGGGAAAATGTCAAGGTAGGTCCATTTTTAGGCCTAATAACCTTGAGGTGTCCCTTCAGTTTCATAATATATTTCCATTCAGTCATCAGTGCATGGCAATGAGCATTTAGCAGATGGGCACGCAAGGGGCTATACTGCATGCTTTTGCATGAAGTGTTACTGCTTAGACGAAACACTGGGTAGTGATCTTGAGACCTCAGACCCTCATATACCATTGTTAAACATTGCACATTATGTATTCCCCACTTGCTGCAGGCATTTCAAGCATAGGAAAACAGTGGGATTTGTTCTGAGAGTGACATCGTGGTGATTAATACTGGTGTCCAAAAAAAGGTTTAGAAACAGGGAAGAATCGGTATTTGTCAGAACGGTTAACATGTATCCTTTGTAAAAACTAAAGAAAAATAGATGTGGACTTTCAGGACTTAGCCTTTTTATTACAAACAGCCATGACAGTTGAAGTCCAACACTTTTTGTCCATGCTGCCCCTGCCACAAGGTATCATGAATTAGAGTATTTAACGTCAGCTGGTTCCCAAAAGTTACACTTTTCTGCTACTGGTTCAAGTGTTAGCCAGGTTTGCTGCTTATTGAGAAGCATTGGCTATTGGCAGGCGATGAAGTTCATGATCTCGGTTTAGCTTGCAGTAGACAGTTGTGAACAACAGTACCATAACTGACTGCCACGTTGTTCGTACTGATCGGTCTAGAGTGTGGCTGTGCGGGGCAGAGAAGTCGGTGACACTTCTGCCTCTTCCCTCAACAAAGTAAAGGACCTTGGTTTCCAAAGCACTTCAAGTAGCTCGGAATTTTGTACAAGCACTATATTTGCTCAGAGTGTAAGTATATAGCTTTCAAGGAGCCTATGTGCAGCTTGTATCACAACTTAGAGAAATCAAGAGTAAGTGAGCTGGTATTTTTAAGGGATTTCAGTGTTGTTTGTTTGGATGAACAAGGTTCTGTTTTCCCAGAATTTGCTCATTCCGTTAGTCTTATTTTTTCTTTCTTATTGTCTTCAGCATCAGTGCCTGCAGCAGCTGTTTTTAGCTGTGATTACCACAACACTAGAATTACAGAAGTTTGAAAGCTACTTCCCAGCACTGCAGGTTCCCAAATATTTATAAGTTAAACAACTTTTATTATACTTCTTTTGATTCTGCACTGGGGATCCAGCAGTATTTGTTTGGTTTTGTTGAGTCCTGGTCTTATAGCACTAAAATCTTTTCATACTTAAAGTATGAATAATTAAGTTCATTTAATCATGTTAAACATACATTTTTAAGTGGTGCCCATTGGGATGGAGTGATTAGCAGCCAGAGTGTTCCTGCTTTCGTTTTCAGCTTCCTCGGAATAAGACAAATTCTGTTTCACTTTTTGGCTGCTTTAATCTCCAGTGCTGTTTTCAGAAAGTAATCTAACCCATTAAATGAAATCATATTGTCATGGTTACTTACAGTACATTCTTAAGCGTTCAAACAGAAATATTTTATATTGATGTAGATAATAAATAATATTCCTGGGTTGGGCCTGTTTCTCATGGCATTAAAAGCTAGTGGCAAAACACCAGGTGATTTAAGAAGCAGCAAAATCTGGCTATTTATCAGACTGTGGAGAGGAGTTTATCAGAAAAAAGCAAAGACTCGTCTAAGGCTGGCAGTCCATGACTAGTCCCATTCGCAGCTGGAGTCCGGTGAACATAGAGTATAAGAGGAGCTTTGGCTTTGGGTTTATTTCTCATGCAGAACCTTTTATATTAGCGGTATACCATGAGAATGCAAGTGTAAAGTTAACAACAGTGGCTTACTAGGATGTTCATCCAAAATGGGCAGCAAAAATTTGTCAATGTATGTGTTCACGACTCTGCATACTAGTGCAAAACTTAATTCCTTTGTTATTTGCACTACTATGCAGATGGTGACCTGAAGCAGCTGATAGTGGGCACTTATCTTCAGTAGCAGGACAGGGAAGGCATCTTGAAATGCTACGGAATCCTAGCACTTCATTAACTGCTGCTTTCCTCTTGTTGTGCTGCTGTCTCGTTACAAGGGATTTTATTACTGTGGAGGCTCAGACCTTGTACTGATCCTCTCAACAGCACGCTCCAGGAGTCATACGCTTAAATTATGTGAGATGAGGGAAACACTCAGTCTGGATATTTATCAAAAACCTTAAGCGCAGATCTTGTTCCTCGATTTGCACGCTATATTCATGTTCGCAAAGGGCCTACAGGAGAATGATTCCCTTTGCTTAATTATGGAGTATGGAAAAGGAGGAGTTGAAGGTCATGACTGCCCATGACTCTCTGAAGGATTGTGTTTATATTTGACAAGAACAAGAAGAAAGAAAAATTGAATTTGTGCCCTCAGGTCCATGATAACAGCTCGAGTTCCCAGTAAGACAAGGTTCCTGCTGTGCAAAAAGCTGTATAAGTGAGAGAGAATCAAGAGGTCATAGATAATGATAGACAGAGGGATCACAATCCATGTGAAGATCAAAAATAGGAAGAAAACTAGATGCATAGTGAGGAGAAAATTACTCAAGTTCAGAGCAGATCAGTAGCAGAACCAAGAATGAAATCCACGTCACTACAAACTCTGCTGTGTCTTACTGCACTCTTTTAATAAAACCATGTTCCAAGTATCTGGAGGAAAGGTGGAAAGGAGATATATTGAGATGCAGAAGTAGTAGGCATTCATGCATAATTGTGCAATGCCTTTTTTTTTTCCCAATCTACAATTTGTGTGAGTATGTGCATTAGTTTCAAAAAAAAGACAGCAGCTTCAGCTGCTTTCTAAAAAGTGACATATATCTTTATTTTAATCTGTCTTTGCAAAGGCTTAAAAATAGTCATTAGACTTCAGAATATGATCTCTAACAGTTCAGTAGTCTTAGAATTAAACCGTCATTGTTTAGCTTTCTCTGTTTGTAGAAGGTGAGACCTGCTGTATCATTTCTCTGTATGAAAGCCTGTCATATGCATCATCCATGTCAAATTAAAAGCTTTATTCTTAATGAGCTAGAGATCATCATCAGAGAGCATGAGTTTCCCCGAAAAGTTTTGAAGAAGGCAGTCTTGCCAAAAACTCTGTAGCGTTCCTGCTCTATGGCCTATAGTGCAAACTGTTCTAGTGTGTAGCTGAGTTTTGGAGTGATGCTCCCAACTGTACGTGCTTGCTATTACCTTTCATGATCTGGTGTTTCTTTGCGTCCAGTGTCACAATGCACATGTCCATGCCTCCTCAATAGAGGAGGGGCTCAGAATCAGAAGATACTGCTATATATTTATAATTTCATAACATAGAGGTGTTTTCATAATGTGTTACTTTAATTAAGTGGGATAGGTGACTGTAGGCAGAATAAAATGTTGGAAAGTCAGTTGGTCAGTATTTATTCAGGATACACGGCAGAGATCTGAGTCTTGAAATATTTCATTACATCATTCACCTATTTACTAACATCAGATTCTCCTTAATTTATTCCTTGTCTTTGTGATTGCTTAAAGAATGGAAAGCAAAGTAAATATATTATCTTTTACAGGGTAAATCTGGTCAAATATCTCAGTGCACTGCTAGATTATCTGTATATGGGTAATTTTTCAGTGATTTATGGGATGTCTCCTGGAAGCCACTGGAATTCTCAGGATGTGTGCCCTACACCTGCTAACTCTCCTGCATCACTTTTTTCTCTTCTTTGCAAGTCAGCTCCATTTTCTGGGTATAGCCAGTCCTTTGTGCTAAAGTGCTAGTTATCAGGAAGACAAAAAGGCTTCTACACATGTATTTGAGGACTCACCAGCAGGTGGTTTAGCATGTCGCAGATGCACCAGCCCTGACTGCTGTAACTCTGCTGTAACAACAATGGTTAAAATGCAATTTCAGGAGAACACAACCAAAAAGGGACTAGTCTTGGATGTGTGCCACGATGTAAGAGGGGAGGTGACATTCGTGGTCATGACCTTAGAGCAGCTGAGGATATCAATGAAGGCTTGCTAATATAATGTGAATTAGAGAGGCACACATACAAAATCTGTGCTGCAGAATGGATCATAAAATTTGCAACAGGAATTGCATTGTGCAGATGAAGGGTATTTTTGTATGATTGTTCCATTACTTTCTCTTCTTGTATTTCCTCCCCACCCCAAGAAGAAATACAAAATTGTTTCCCCTGCAGTTAAACCCTCAAAGAAACCTACCATAAGGGAAAAATACAGTTTAGAAATTCAGAGTCGGCACTCTTCCCTTGCATTTTTTTTCACTCTGAAAAATGCATGTATTCTACCATAGCATAGCTTAAGTGCAGGGGTTATGTCGTGATTAAGTCCTAATGGAAGCAAGCCCTGATAAGGTGGACAAGATGGATCTTGAGGCTAAAGGACTAACCACAGGTGGGAAGCTGTAGTGCTGACCTCCCCTGCAGCTCTTGTGAAATCTATCTCCATCGATGTTTTACACAGAGATAACTGCTGCGCTTTAGCAATCAGGCTATGAACAAAGCAGGTTTGGTATATATAGCTTTAGTGCTGTGTACTCCTTCATGCTAAGACCATACCCAAATATGGCCATAGGGGACAATGGTTTTACAGCGACTTCTTCTGGGTGAGGTTCATTGCCCAGACTGCGTACACGGGGCAGTTGTCAGTGAACCTGCAGAGTTTTGTTTGCCTTGCCATTTGTTTTGTTGTCGTGGTTTTGGAGTATAGGATAGGAGAAAGGCTGTGTAAAAGTGAAATACTAAGGCTGGCATCCTGGCCATGTAGTCACTATATGTTTGTACCCCCTAATTGTTTAGGTTATTCCTCCTTCCTACTTGACCCATTTCACGTTCCTAGGAAAGATACATACTGTTTCAGTATAAAGGTGGTTTCATTTTACTGGATCACAAATGATCCCTTTTAAAATTCATAGTTCTGTGAATTAGCTTGGTGTTTATTAAATATCTGTGTACTTCCATAACAGATTAAATTGTGGACTACATAGGTTGGCATGCTTTTCAAATACTGTTTCACTATCTATTAAAATCTTCATTGAGTGGGTTTTTTCCCACTTCTTTCTCTTAATTTGGTGTCCTTTACATCTAATGAAAGCATAATCTAGGAGCACAAAATCTTACTCTCCGCTTGGAAGTAATGAATGTTGGTATACTTGTAAAAACTGCTTGGATTCAAAATCCTTTTTATCATCATAACCTTCAGTTGAATATACTGCAGCTCACGTCTGATCTGTTGTAGCTCTTCCATATGTGAATAGAGCAATTAACATGCTGAAAAAATTTAGTAACTTGTAAAGTTACTCTGATAACATGTATTTCATATCTTCTGAAATAAGACATTCTAGGAAATGCTTCTAATACTGATACAGATTCTCAGGGCGTGCAAATACTGTGAAGAGGCATCACCAGGATAAACAGAAAGAAAGGTCTGAAATGATCTGCTTCTCAGCATGTTTCTTTAACAGTATTAATACTAAATATCTGTATATATAGAATGAGTTATGTGCAAAAGTGAGCGCTTATTACAGGTGGTCTCAACTTTTTAGAAACTACTACACCTTTATGAAAAGAGATCCAACCATTGGTGCAAAGTGATCTCTGCCTGTGCTGCGGTTTTTGTTACCATAATAGAGAGAGGTGAATGAGAGGACAGTGATATGTGAGGTTAGCCACATAACCTTGAGCTTCAAACCAGTTTGTTTGACGTCTTGAGTTTCCATTTCTCTTGATCAAAATAATCTGAAAATCTTATCAGTGACGAGGTAAATACAAAATATTCAAATTCTGATTATCCTGATCTAAGAATTTCTTCTTGATGATACTGTGTCAAATGCGGGAATCATTTATTTCTTACTGAAGCAAAATTCTGGATAAGATTAAATGATACCATGTAATACGTATGAGAAGGTGCGACTCTTGCTGCATGTCCCGTTCCTGCTGCCCTGCTGTCCAGTGCCCTATAGCTGTTCACTGAAGGCTGCAGCAGCTTCCTGCCCAGATATAATGTGCCTGTCATGTGTTTGATGTGCTACTGATATAGCCAGGCGCTGCACTGGAAGGCTTCTCTGGCGAAACTCCCCAAACGAAAGTCAAACTCCAGGATTTCACTATGGGCTTGAAAATATATAGAGAGGCATCAAGCACCGCTATTGGCAGAAAATTGCAGTGGAGTAAAGTTAAAGATGTTTCATTCAGTAATATAGAAAGGCCAATCTGCATCTGCCTTTCCATGCTGACAGTATCTCAGACTGTGAAAATCACAGATGAGCTTTGTATATATTTTGTGTCAAAAGGTCCACTTAATGAAAAATATCATAGCACAATAATTTTTTCTTCCAACGTATTGGTTCATTGTTATAATGATCATTTCTGGCCTCACTGGTATTGGCTGTCTGTTCTGGATTAGCTCCTCATTCTACTAATCTAAACAGAAATCTATTAATTGATTTAAAGAGGATTCCTACAGTTATATTTAAAGAGCATATTGTGAATATGTAGGAAAATCAGACTAAAATAGAAAACCTAGGCTTTTGTGACAGTGTTGTTTTCTAGCCACCACCTCCATCTTTCTTTCACCTTCTCTGAGTAGGCTTTGAACCCGCTGGACAATTCCAGCCCAATGTAGTGGAGCCATTAAGCTTGCAAAGGACTTGAAAGAGTTTTGGTGATTTTCTGCAAATTAAATGAAAATAAATAATGGAGTAGAGAGAGATGCCTCTTAATGCCTCCAAGCTGGAGAATTAATTTAATCCTTGTTAGGCAGAAGACAGTCCACCGAGCCTCTTGCCTCATGACACAGCTGATGAGATGCCCAAGCTTTGCTGAGTTCCCTGGTTTGGAACACCCTCTGTCAGGTGCCTTCTTGCAAGGATTTCTGCAGCTTTTCAATGCCAAAGGCTCTAATCACATTTAGTTCATGTGATTAATGGAAGGAATGGCAAGTTCTAACTTTCTTAATGTATTTTCAGTGATAAGAACATCAACTTAGATTTATTTTTTCACTGTTACAATTCATATAGTGTCATTTAGTAATCATTAACAGACCAGGTTGGTAATCCTTGACACTGAAAAGCTTATTAAGCATGTTTTGGGGTTTTTTTTAAACTTGAGACTGCAGGTAGAAAATTAGTTTTTCATTGAAAGGTAGTGAAAATAAACCCAGTTCAGAAAACCACTATTTAATGTGTGGTTATTAATAGCATATGAAGTTTCTTTTAATATTTTAGTAATTATGTGAAGAGATTTAAGAAAAAAAGCATTTTGATTCATAAAACAATATTCCTTTGTCCAAAGTTGTATAGGCCAACTAGGAAAGCTGATTAAATTGTGTTTTATGAAGAGATAGTCTTTTAAAATTTCCAGTATCTTTAGCTCTTCAAACAGAAGTGGTAATCTTTGAAGAGAATCAAACATTACTTTGACTTAAAAATTGTCATCCTTGATGGGTAGTGGGTCATGTTAATATTTATTAATTCGAGGGGTTCTGTTTCCATAGTGTAAGCGTTACATCTAAGCAGATTGTATCACCCACATGAAGCAGGTCCACCATGTCTCCCAGGATAAGCAGGTCACACTAGGTCAGTGCTCTGCATTCACACTGCTGGAAAAAATAAAAGATAACTTTCCTGCACGAGAGGTAGTGAGTCACTAACTATTCCTTCTCACTATCAGAGATACCGTGCTGGTGGAGAAGCCATCTTTCAGATGAGGTTTAGAATTGGAGTCATGTCATTTTTAGTCATTAAAAGTGCCGTGGCACTGCTGCTGTTCTTTGTCAGACAGAGATGGACAGCCCACATGCTGCCAGTAGAGCAGTTTCAGTGCAGTGTGGAATTTGGCACGTATTGTTGAAAGCTCTTGGGTAGCTGCTGTGCCCCCGCTCTCATGTAGCGTTACACATGCTAAACACAAGGTGTTTGGGTAGTCTAGAGAGAAAAAAAATAGCATCTGAAACTTAGTCGAATTTCTGTGTGTTTGGGTGGTCAGCTGTGGTTTTGGGGATTCTTTTTTTCCTAATAACCCTAGTTTCTTCAGTCATCTGAAATTGAGAAGTCTTACCTGGAAAAAAGTTTGAAAAGTTAAAAATAATGTATCCCAAAATCTCAGGAGCTGCAGGCTAAATAAACAGAATCCCACCCATTTAATTACTGCACTTCTAATGATGCATTTGCCAGCCAATCTAAAGATTTTTTTCATAATTTTTTTAATGTTCAAAGTTGGATTATAGCTGCACTCTGTTTCCTTCATATACTCTCCTTACCTTGCAGTTCTTCTTTCTTTTCTCAGCTTCTCTGCTAGGAGACAGCCACAGCCCTTCATACCTTCAACCTGAGCCCTCATGCTGCAACTATATATTGGTTTGTGCTGTTGGCCTACTGAGTATTCACGGTGCAAGTACATTAAAATAGCAATAGTAGCAGAAATGTGGCCAGACCTGTTTTGTCTTAGCAGATGGGGCCTTGCAAAATAGTCATCGCTTCAGGAAGATAGTGCCTAAGTTGCTAAGGAGGGTTTCTCAAATAAATCTTTCTGTTGAAAAGAAGTGCTTGTTATGAATTCTACCTTTTGTCTTGTATGGCTTAATCCACTTACTTTTTTTCCCTGTGATTTATTTAATCTCACTTCATCAGTTGGTTAGTGAGAGGCTTGCTAGCGTATCCTTGCAATCTTAGATTGCTCCATACTTGTCCTGTTAATAAATCAGGTGATTTACATCTATGCTGCCAAAAAGACATGGATTTGTTTATAAATCTGAGAAAGTAAAAACTTCTATTGCCTCCTTTGGTCTTGAAGGCGTATTTTAGGACATGCTAGGCTTTTAAATCTAAGCAAATACCTTTGGTGGTTGTTTCAGAAGTGTTTGGGATTTGAAGTTCTACAGGAAGTACAATTATTTTTAATCGATAGGATTTAGTCTACACCGGCGTTGGGACAGTTTTTCAGATGCACTCTTTTTCACCTAACACCTTCACAAATCTTAGTGATGGTTTTCTGGAAAAAGTAGCTGATGAGAATTAATTGCCCCTGATAGGCTTTGAGGAATTTTTCATCTTATTCTTTTAGCTTCAGCAAGGAAATAACACTTTTCACAAATACGTTCAGTTCGAAAACCTGAAAATAATATATATTGTATTTGTTCTCAGCTAGTCCAGAGCTTACTTGCCCTGGATAGCTGGTGGTTAAAGTGTGAATGTAGTCATGTTTCTCTTGTACATAACAACAGTTCTGAATTTGAATTCTACTTTCTACAAATATTCACTTACCTCCTTCTGCTTTAGTGACTATTGCTGTAGCAAATTCATTGTATCAGTGTGTGAAAATACTATGGTAGGATATGGGGAACAAGAAGAATGTAGACGTAGTTGCAATGTAATGCATTTAAAAATGGGTATGGAATTTCATTATTATTTTGCAGTATTTGCCCAAATGACTGTGAAAAAACATAAAGCACAAAGCCATGTCCCTCACGCCTTATGCAGTTCAGAGTATATGGGTCACACACACTTTATGTCCAGTCTTTATGTACGAAGTAAATATTACAAATGTAAACAATATAAACATCTATGTATGTTTGTTAAGTCCATATTCCTTTCCTTTTAATGGACTTTTGTAGATAGAGGATGTGGATTTTTGGTTGCTTGCACTTAGAAAATGCTTGGTTTACAAGTGACAGTCACATTTATATAGACCTTTTTTTCCTTATATCTATAAAGTTCTTACAAACAATGTAGGTGAAGGTTGCTATGAGCATTTTACAATTGTGAGAAAGAAAACTATTTGTTTTGGTGCCTCAGTAGAGCTGATGAAGAAAATACATTTATATATATTTTATAGGAAAATTTACCTACATTGAAAGAAGGCATATATCCCATTTGGAATACATTAATGTACTTTATGATATATCACTTTATGATTTTATCATTTTACTTTGCAAGTCAAATAGCTATTCTATTTCTGGTATCATCTTAATCTCAGACATGTGCAGGATGGACACAAAGCTAGTTTTCAGTGTGTTGGTGTGCCTCCATTAAGTATCACTCAGGTAACTATTAGATTTCATGAAACAAAGAGAAAAGAGACAGTGTAAAGGAAAATGCTTGTTCCAATTCCCTGAACCTGTACGTGCCTGAAATACACTGCTAACATGGAAAACATGAACAGTGCAGATCTCAAGGGAAAGACAGTGGGGAATGTTTTCCCCTGTAGCCTTAAGTTTTTTTACATGTAAGTGGACACAGATAGTCACTGTCATGAGTGCCCTGAGGACGAGTCGGCCTCCCCAAGGCTGTCTCTAGATAATACATCTTATCCCAACCACAACATGTACAGTTGCACTTTGTTGGCCCAACTTCACTGAAAAGAGTGAGATGCTTTAGGCTTCAATGGGGAAATCCTGATGCCATTGAAATAATGAAGAGTTCTGAGGTGGATTTCTCTGGAGCCAGAATTTCACACTTTGCCGTGATGCTCTGAATGACATTCGGCTGCATTAGGATATCTGAGTTGCCAATGTGCAGCTCAAGGATTTCAGACTGAGACCTGTTGCGAGGTCTACATCTGATTTTAAAGCTGAGTGTAGACAGATATAAAGAAACAGTTAACTTGAAGTTGAAACAGCAGGCTATATTGTGGGGAAATCAATTAAATCAGTTCACTCTATGCCTCTGAAATGAGATATCATTATGTTCAAACCTAAGAGGAAACAGCTGTACCACCTAGTATGCCAAAGCCTTTTTTAAACTAGTCCTAATCCTAGCTTCCTGCTTTATCATCATACTGCTATTCCTTCGCCTGTGAGAGACCCTTGAGTCTCTGGGAACTCATTTATAGTACTGCTTCTGTGGCCTCTCCTGAACTCATTTATAGTACTTGCTCCTGTAGCTTCTCTCATACGTCTGTTATTCTTTGTGTGAGTAGCTCCTCTTTTATTTCAATCATTCCAGAAAATTCAGCCTTTTGGGGGGGATGGAGAGGAGGGAGAGCACCTTGCATTTTATTGTGCTGTTTTACCATTCACCTTATTTGTATTTTTCTTCTCAGAAAACCAAAAGGGATGTAAATAACTTTGATCAAGACTTTACACGAGAAGAACCAGTATTAACACTAGTGGATGAGACAATTATAAAACAAATCAATCAAGAAGAATTTAAAGGGTTCTCTTATTTTGGAGAAGAGCTACTGCCATAGACAACGTTAGGCTGACAGATGAATGATGCTGCAAGAAGTGATTCTGAAAAGATCGACAAATTACTGAGACTCAGTAGATCAAGAACTACTTTTCTTACCCTGAGCCCATATCCCCAATTAAAGTATATATTTATTGTTTTTTTCCTTTAATCTTCTGACCTGAAAGCACTCTTAATTTCTGTCTCACAAAGCAATGCAAAATAATTTTGTATCAGAAATTGTAAATGTAACACACTGCCATATATTTGCAACTCCCCAGAGGACAAAATTGCATCTTTTCCATGGAAAATGAAGCCGTGCTGTTAAAAGCAATTTAGCAGATCACGTTCTGTAATCGTCATATGTATTTAAGCTAAGGTGGTGAGAACTGTTTCTTCTGCACTGGTGGTTATGGTGAGATCTGCACCCTGATGTGGAACAAATAACTAATATGTTGCGCTTTGGTTAGCAAAGAAGTCTGCCTTCGTGGAGGTGTAATCCTCAATTATGAATTTATTGTGGTGAGGTACAAACTTAAAATAAAGCTGTCCAGAAAAAGAAGCACATCAATTAAGGCTTTTGATGAAGTTCCTCGTACAATTTATGGAAAACTCTTAGGAATAAGAAGAGCCACAAAGATAACTGAAATTTTATTTAAAGCGGGAAATAGATACTATATGGATAGTTATTAAAGGGCTAAAGAATAAAAAGCCTATAGTACTTTAACACAGCTATACATAGGCATTTTACAGTTTTTCAGGCAATTGGGTATACTATCCATGTTACCAAATTTAATATCCATTTAAATGAACCATTAGTATGATGGCAAGCTTGCAAGTGTTTATAGTTAATTTTACATTAAAAATTGATTATAAACATTATAAATTTGCCTTTTCTGTTGTAGCTAAGTTGATAAATAATTTCTTATTTATATTTATTTTCTCAGCAGTGTGTTACTTTTGCACACTTTTACAAAAACATAATACTACTGTGTTTGTTGTTTTTTATGTTTAAAATCTGAAGAGAAATCTGCTTTTAGAAGACAAAATAAGGCTACACATGTATTATGTGGAAGTGTGTTAAAAAAATGAAGATCAAACATTCACAAACTGACATTATTGAAAGTTGTAAATTGAATTTTTTTGTGTATGAATTGAAATGGTAACTCATGTGGACAATATTACTAATGTGAAGTTACCTCCTGTAGATACGCTAACAGTGTTATGTACTTATATTTCCAGGAGTACCCTGTGGTTTGTTTTTTCTTTTTTTTTTTTTGTGTACATGTATCGCTGAGGTCATTTTATTATATATTTTACTGGACTGAGTGAGCGGTCATTGGAATCCATTTTAATTGTTGCACATGGATTTCCAGCTGCACAAAAATATATATACTTGTGATTGGCAAAGTGGCACTAAAAAAGCTTTTTTGCCTTTTGTACAGGTGAGATTTTGTATATAGTGTTTGCTGCAAGGCCTGTGGAATTCATTGAATATAGAGGTATCAACTGCTGCATGTTCAGGCATACTATTAAAATGTTAGTCTATGAAAGAATAATTATAATAATGTCCATGTGCAATACTCTTGTATGTGTATTGGTTCAAGTTACTGTCAGAGAGATGAGGTTTTTGTTATAAAAGATGTAGACATATATTAAGCTATACTAAATATCTTGTATAGTTCTCTTCAACTCTATTATGACATGATAGAGCTCGCAAAGAGAAAGGAATGTTACAAATCGTGGTGGACAAGGTGTGAATCATTGGCTTTAAGAGATAATCTTGGTCTCAAGCAGATGAGTTTGTGTCAGTTTTGCGTCTGGCTGCTCATAGCCTGTTACTGATGACAACATTCAGTTCCATTTTGTTTTGTTTTTAAAACTCAGGTGTAATTATTATGTATATTCTTATGATGATTTCAAAATATTAAATATTATGATATATCAATTAATGTGTTTTCTGGCCTACAGGTGTAATAATGGATCAAGCCTCTAGTTTAATTTAATTTATCTTCAGTAATCTTTTGTACTGGGAAAAGACTAGCTTCTGGAGCTGAGTACCAGCACAGAAACATCTTAATGATTGCATCATCTCAATGTTTAAATTTCTTTCTCTTTTAGAAATATATTGTAGAACTGCCCATCAATTTGTGTCTCGCCACTGGCTCTGTTTATTTCTCATCACGGTTAGCTTTTGACATCCAGGCAAGAACTGATCACAATGCTAAAGCGTTCTTTTCCATAGGTGAGTAGGCTGGCTAGGAAGACAAGTTACTGGATAGTGCACTACTGCTTGTACAACAAGAGGCCTTTACACAAAACTCTGAGCATTTATTTTGAAGGAATAAAAGCATCCCATAAAGCTTTTGTAAGCAAGCTATGTAGTCTGTATTCCTGTTTCTAACACGAAGATAACTAGCAAACGTTTGTATTTCAGGAGGCCTCAGCACCTGCAATATTTGGTAGGATGCTAAGAGAAAAGTCAAGGAGATAAAAACTTTTGCATGGGCAGATATTTCTTCAATATAAATAGTTAGATCCTCTGCATTGGGTTTACATCAGAAGGTTTGTCTCTTACCTTGAACATTTTTTAAAGATAATTCTTAAAAATGGACATTCTGTTACATTTCTGCCTGTTCTGTAAAATCTTTCCTGTTCCTTCTTTGTAAAATGAGTGCAAAATGCCAAAAAGATGATTATTAATAATAATAATTATAAAGAATCCATTGTTTCTTGTTTTTCCTCCCAAATAGACTTTATAAAAAAATGGAAACACATTTTTCTCCATAGGGTGAAAAATAATTCTCTCCAAAAAAGGCTTACAAATTACCTCTTTTTAAATTATGTGCAGAATAGTTATGGCTAACTATAAAATGTATTCAGTTGGGGGGGTTGGTTTTTTTTTTTATTGTGAGGATTTATTTGTACAGAATTTTTTTTCTTATGGATGTAATTTGAATCTCTTGCCATTCATTAGTGTTATTTCATCGTAAACATTATTACTGTGCCAAATGTACTGTATTCAAAAGGATGTGAATGTGTATTGTTTCGGAACCTAATAAATACAATGATGTTAAATCTTATTTTTTTCCCCAAAGTTTTCCTGCGTATTTCCTAATGAGGAAGAAACAAAGATGAAGGGTGAATATTTTTCCTGTTGCATGTTGTGCAAAATACCGTGAGCTTGTCTTTTAGGAGTGGACATTTTGCAAAGGAAGGATTTGCTAACAAGAGCCTCATCTGTGAAGCACTAAACACTCCAAGAGAAACACAGGTAACAGTGCGTGAACTCTATTTTAATCTTGGACAATATAACATTTACCTCAAAAACACCAAGCAGATGAATTTACAGACTTTTTCTGCTTAGCAGCTACATAATGGTCACTGAGTTCTGACTGATCCCAGCATTCTGCTTAGCTGCATTGTTAAAACTTACTTCAGCAGGGCACTTTCTGTACAAACATGTGAGACTGCTTTAGTCTTTAATTGGATTGATTAGAGGGATTAATAGCATGCATAAATTTAATTAATTAGGGTCATAGGGCTTATTAAATGATTTATTTAACTTAATCTGTCAATGTGACACTGTCTGAAATATTTCAGTATTTCATTGTGTTTCAATTTGCACCTTAAATACTTTCCCTTTTCATGGTCTAAAATTTTTAACTTCCGTTTCAGTAGACCAGCTATCAGCATACTCTGGCAGTAATTCCAGTTAACAATCTCCAGTTAGTATACCTAGCTAGTAGGTATACTAACTAGCTTTAAAAAAAAAAAAAAAACCCAAAAAAACCACCAAACTTAATTTGAAGAGTGTTTTCTCTTGAAATTGCAGCTTTTTCATAAACCTCCATTTTTTTCCCTTGTGCTGAGTCTTCTCAAAGTCACTGAACGTGTTTGGTGCCTATGAGCATGTTCCAAATCCGGTGTGTTGACAGTATTAGCATAAGCTTTGTAACACAGATTTTACCAGTTAAACAACTGTGTAACATCTTGATTTTCTGGGTATGTTTTGCAACCTTAAAAGCATACGAAGGACTTAACCATCATCTTACAAACCATAAGCATCACAGGTCTCCAAATACATCAATCCATATCATGTTTCCTCGTATGCTGTAACTGATATCTATTAAGAAGAGTCTTTATCTTTGCTGATGGACTGCAAAATTTGGAAAGACGGCAGTCTTTTGAAGAGGAATGAGTCGCAGTCTGATTGACTGTCTGTGCTGTAAATGTACTAAAAGTTCAGGGAGAGAGTCTCAGCATCTATCTGTCTGCTTTTGTGGCCTTCCACACAGGGGATGTTAGATCACTTTACAGTGAAAAATGTTTTTAGGGCTCTGGTTCCGCTGCTCGGGCTCTGGATCCATAGTAGTCTGGTCGGGTACATGAGTAAATCAGTATGATAAGCACCTAAACATACCGATCAAAATCAGAATAATTATCCAATGGGAATTGAAGCATTGAATAGGTTGACATATCCTAACTCGTAGAAGCTACAGAAATTCAATTTGGGTCTTCATCTATATATACTGTTTGAGAAAAACAGTTTTTTAATTAAAAACACATGGGCTGAACATGCCTCATCCAGGCATGAGGAGAAAAAGAGAATGAGTTAGATCAGAGTGGACCTCTTTTAGGACCAGGAGACTTTTCATCTGAGTGACATAAATAAGGTATTCGTATAATCAAAAGAAGGTGTGAGCAGTGGTTTGTCAAACCAAACATCACTCAGGTCAGGTATCCTGCTCTTGGCAATGGTCAGTAGCTTAAGCACTAATGTGTGCTGATTAGAAATCAAGATCTGTCAGCTTTGAGGCTAGCTATAGAAGTATAACCAATAGAAAATACCTGTGGAAAAATCCGAGAACAAGAAAGCATGAGGTGATATTCTGCCTGCAGCAGTTTGACTCCATGATGTTATGAAGTAGATGGTGGTGTCTTTATTATATTTAATATCTCTGAATTAACTTTCTTTTGATTAATCAGTTTTTTAACAATGTCAACTTCTGGCATGCAAAACAGTCTGTGGGAAAGGGCTCCACAGCTCAACTAATCATTGTGTTAAAAATTACCTCCTTTTGTTTATTCTGACCCAGCCATAATTCCATTTTTGCTGCCTGGGTCTTTCTTTGAAAGAGGATAAACAATCATTTGCTATTGACCTTTTTCATGCCACTCAGAATTTTATAGGTCACTGATACATCCTTCCTCAGCGAGTTCTTTTTCAGACTGAAAAGTCTTCCCCTGTCTGTAAAAAGGCTTCATACAGACACATCCCATATTTTTGGTAATCTGTGTCAACTTTCTCTGAATCTTTTCTAGTTCTACTGTATCCCTTTTGGGGAGTAGAATTATGTGTAATATTCAGTATGTGGATGCAATGTGGATTATTATAATGACTAGTGTGTTCTGTTTTGTTTTTTGTTACATTTTTATATCTTTTTTTCTTCATCCAACTTTGTTCTCAATTACTTTACAGGCCTTCCCAGATTAGTGTCAGTTGTAAATCTAATATGCATGCTCTCTATTAGATTCTTGAGTCCTATTGAAAATATGTTCTGTCCAGGACATAATGAAAATAGCTTAAATAGGAATTTAACCAGTGCAAAATGCTGCCTCAGTTCAGGTTTCCATTTTAGCAGTAAACCTTTGATCGTTACCTTTTCAGCATGGTTTTCCTACTGCTTTTGTACCACCTATATATAGCCATGTTTAGACAGGCTTTACCTAGCTTGCTGATTAAAACATTGTGTGCAACAAATATTTTTCCAAAATCAAGATACAGGACATGCTCTACTCCCCTCCTATAAATACAGACTCTTACTGTGTTCTTGAATATCCCGTGACACGTTAGCTACAATGAAGGGGAGAAAGATAAAGGTTTTCTTAGCGCATTGGGAAAATGTATATATGTGCCAGAACAGTTTCCACTCCATCTTTCCTTTTACCTCATCATTGCTGTGGAAGCAGGAGATAAGAGTAGCAGCCTGAGGTGGAACACAAGCTGCCACTATAAATATTGTGAAATGATTATGCAAGACTGTCCAAAATCTGGAAAAGCATTAAAGAACTTTCACATTTGTACACAGATGTTTAATCCTTGGAAAAAAATCAGTTAGGAAGAAAGTCAGTGACCTGGAGTCTATTGCTGATTTGGGCACTGGAGTGAGAACTGAATTGAGCATTGCGTACACTTTGTCATCAACCATCCAATACTACCAGTTTGATCTAGTGTCTTATGTACTACAGGAGGTAGCGCGAAGATAAGACTAAAGCTGCCAGTAACAGCAGGAGTCAGTGCCAGCCTGATGCTCATCTGTGCCAATGTCCATTCTCATTTCTCTAAACCTATTAAGACAAAATGTTACCCAAAGGTGCCATGCATCCAGGATTAGTGCCGCAAGGGGGAAAGTAAAAAACAGGAGTCCTGCTTTTGGCATACACGAGCTGTTAGGTTAGTTTGGTCACCTTACGTAGCTGTACCCTTGACAACCTTTTAGAAATAGGCGAGATATTGCTTGAGTGACAATAAATACATCCCTGCTCAAATAAGTCTGTCAGATGGTGACAGTTACATAGAGCGAGAGACTGGAATATCAACACGAAGTGTGTCTAAATGTCAGAAATGCAAAAATGAGTACAGTTGCCTAAGTAACCTCCTGTTTTCATTTACGCAAGTGGCGTGGAGCTTGAGACTTCAAAATTGTGCAAAGGGGAGATACTATTATGGCCATTTTACAAATCAGCGAACTGAAACTAGGTACTACGATGATGATTTGCTGCTTATTGTGTTAGTATAAAGTCAGCAGACATGCTAGGAAAAAAGCATGGGTGAAACTAGTCAGTGGTCTCACTGTACTGGCATTTCTGAGCACAAGGTGTTTGCAAACCATGCTTCACTAAATACCTGCTGGTGGTCTCCCGTGAAAGGGCTTCATGGCTGTTTGGAGTCCCCTTCATTCCTCTTTTCAGTTGCTAAGCCAAAAGACAGTCAAAAGTTGTGTGCAATCAGATACAGTAGTTGATGCATAAGGGAGGTGGTTTTTTTGGTTTTACAATGGGATAAGCTTTTTATTCAAATGTGGTCACACCCAGGCAAAGTTTGAGAATCTCTGTGTTCTAGGAAAGCTATTTACTCAGTGTCTTTGGTACATCAAAAAAGAACATTTTCTGTTGATTTTTGGTTAATGAGCAGTGAGAAGTAGGCACAGATACCAGGCACATTTTTCTAAATAATGATGTGGTTGATTAAGGTGAGCAGATCGAGGGCCAAAGAGATTATGATGCAAATCTCACTTAGGTAAATGTTTATGTTAGGGTGGGGATCACTGTCCTGTTTAGAAGCAAACTTAAGACCTTTAAACTTTACTTGTTGGAATAATGTGGAGACATTTTTTCTTTGATTAAATGATATGCTAACCCCTTACATGCTAGTGCATTGCAACCGTACTCTTACTATCCTTCTGTAAAGGACAGGGGCTGAACTTCCTAGATCCTGAATTCGGCTGTTATGAGGCCTGTTCATGGTTTATGATGCTGCTCTGCTGAAGTGAGGCCCTGGGTAACCCCAACATCAGTCCTCCCAGAGTGCAGGAATCTCGCTGGAAAACTGGTGTTCTAACAGCAGATATTTTTCCACACTTTTCCAATCCCAAATAGAGGGCCAACTTTTTAAGCAGCTGTCACCACGAAACTCTATGTTTGGGCACTCTGAAATACAGTCTGTGACGTGTATTCCCATTTAAAGCATCTCTGGTGATAGAGACAGCCTGCTAAAATCATTGGTGTGTTCATTCTACCAAATATGAAGTGCTGATCCAAAGTCCACATTACAGTGAGTCCCTCGTATTGTTAATTCCATAGTCATCTTGCACTACTCTAGATATGAGATTACTGTGACCCTACCTCCCATTGCACATCACCAGTGCCGGCTTGGTCAGGCAGCAGCTAGACACATACTGACTTCAGTGGGAGAAAAAATGGAAAACTCTGCAGAACATCATTATTCTGACAAGTTGAATGGCTACAAAAGCGGCATTAAACCATCAGTCTTTAATACCACCAGGGAAATCTCCTTTCTCCAGAAGAAGTCAACTTACATACAACATCCTCTCAATACATCCCTGCTGAAAGCCTGTGCACTATCAGCCGTTAGCCTTCTGAGAGACCCATACCAAGTGGTGAACTGTCAAGATGCTCATCCCAGTCACGTTATCCTTTTTCTCATTCGCTTGCTCGGGGATAAAAGTAACACACCGCAGGAGCATTTTGCAGTAGATAATAACGCTGCCACCATGTATTTGGTTGACACACTGAGAGAGGATCTCCAGCTGGAAGACTTCAAATATGAGAGCTTTACTGATGTTTTTGTTCTTGTCCTGCCTGTGTTGGGAGAAGAGTCTGGTGATGAAGAGGAGTGGAGAGTATTAATTTTCATTTACTAAGCTGTCTAGCAATAATTTTAACCACCCACACAGCTGAACAAGTTGATTTCAGAGCCAGGGAGGTTATCACCACCGATAAAAAAAGCAGTTGTCATATAGTTTAGATACTATGCATGGGCAAAGAACTTCTGGTATATCGCTCATATATGCAAATTGAAAGTATTTCTGTAACCTCTGACCCTGCTTGTAAACAGCAGGTTCCAGGAATTCTGCTGGAAACCATACATTACTAAGGCAAAATTGTACTTAGCAATAAACATGCTTTCCTCCGTGAAAGAATCTGGAAGTGGAAGAATGCAAGACCTTGAAATGCACTGCTGAGTGTGGGGAAACCGCTGAGGCCGCCTCCTGCCTATCGGCTGGGAAAACACCCACCCTTGCGGAGCTCCTGGTGGAAATATGTAAACCAGACATGGCTGTCGTGCGCGAGCACCTCATTAACACGCTATCAGGCGTTCGCAGGCAGCAGCTGTGCAGTGCCAGGAGTGAGCGGACACGCAATTTAAGCTTGCTCTGGCATGAAACGGGAAGTCGTTGGAGGAATTCAAAGAACTGAGTGGAAGGACAGGACAGTTATTTTAATGGCAGCAGGAGGACCGAGGAGCAAGTAGGTGAGAATGGGAAAGACAGAAAACGCAGTAGCAGTCCAAAATGGAAAATCCACTTGGAACAGGGAAGGTTTCCAGTGATCAAAGGGAACGGTGAGAAGATTGCTGAAAGGTGATTGAGGGAGGAAACATGAATCTTGGATAGAAGCTAAGCGTAGGAGGGAACAAGAAAAATTCAAAGTGGATGTCTGTGCTTCAAAGACGTGCCCCAAGATATGCCTAAGCTACTTTTAAAATAGCTAGCATGGGTACCGTTACCTCAGCAGCGCAGCCTCGTGTTCAAATGCTTATCTGGCGCCTGAGGGAGGGGAGTTTACCATCAGCTGAGAACTCAACATGGCTGCTGACTACATTGCTAGGAGTAAAGAGCAAGCTGGTTTAAAGCTAATCCAGGGTGTTTACACAATTTCAAATCACAGTGTTGACCTATACTGGAGGCACATCTAAATAAAAATCCAAAGGTTGTGTCCATGGAACAACATGGTCGGTTCCATCAGGATTACCGCTTGGACACCATCTCCTTCCCAAAAGTATGTGCATAAGACTCTCACGCTCAGTTCTTTCAAGGGAAGACGTACTTTTAAAATCCAGTAATGCAATGTTTTTGAAACACTGCAGGAAATCCAAGCTTTACAGCCTATGTGTTAAAAATCCAGGGCAGATAGTGTGCTAGGTTTTTCCCCCCTAACAGCAAAGAGGTGAATTGTTCTAATATAAAATAGAAATTACCTCTATTATTGGTGGTATATATTGGTGTTGTATATGTCCTCTCACAAGGAAAGTACCTGTGTTTCTTCGTGATGGAAACATCAACAAAAGGTAGGGAGATCATAAGGTAAAGAAATACAATGCCACTCTACGGCTCTTAGCCCACTGCCATCGTGATACTGCTCGAAATAGACACACTGATTTTTTTCTGTCT
Source organism: Fulmarus glacialis (assembly GCF_000690835.1). Lineage (NCBI taxonomy): Eukaryota > Metazoa > Chordata > Aves > Procellariiformes > Procellariidae > Fulmarus > Fulmarus glacialis. The sequence continues at coordinate 163,886 of NW_009208634.1, forward strand.
TGTGTTTCCTGTTCATTCATCAGTGCAAGAAAAACTCTTTAACACATCAAAGGCAATAAGGCAAAACAATGCAACAAAACAAATATGAGATCTATTTAATAACTCATTAACTTCCATGTAGAAGATAGAAAATTATGCTAGAGCAAATATTTTCTGTATTCAGAGTATATTTTAATTTATCAACATTTAATTTATCAACTTCTACTCTGAGTTTGCTCGATTTTTCAGAATAGAAAACTAGCATAATGTTACTAGTAGACCAAGCTGACAAAAGGGGTGTTTTGCAAAATCTTTTTTTTTTTTTTCCCCCCAGCCAGAAGGTCTTTGTAGGCATAGTGTACTCCAATAGTTAAGCCAGCCTGTCATCTCATGGTGGCTGAAAGAGGTGATCTTGCCCATCTTTCCCTGCTCTCAGCCACATGATCCCAACTTTGTGGGCACTGTGAGCTGGGATTCAAGTATGCTAGGTGCCGAACTCCATTCCTCCTCTCCGCTTATCAGTTCCCTGAAACGCTCTTATGGGAAACGGTGTAGCTCAGCACCCACTCTCTTATTTACAATGTGTAGAGCCTATTAAGCACACTCCACTGCATAAAGAGGGCAGTCTCCCTTCCTGCCTCCTGGAGTTTCCTGTTTGCACTGCTGGCTTTGTGCTGGCTCTGGCAATGGCCTGACCTCTTTTGAGACAATCCAGCTTGCTAACCTGATAGGAAACTACTAGCTTTTTTTCATGAGCCCGTTCTCTGCCATTTTAGAAGGCTGAATTAGTTCATAAAAGGGTGGGTGCATGCCGGACCACTGAAGGCAAGTGGTGTAGTTGTGGAACTGGGAATGGCAAGGTGAGGGAGAAAGAGGAAAGACTGTTCTTTGGGTGGTGGGGCTGGGCAGTTCATTTCAGGTCACTTTATCCCTTCTTAACTAAACAGGCTCAGGGGACACCATTGCAAAGGTAAGAAATAACTAAAGGACAATCCTGTGCTGCAGGAAATGCTGGTGAATCAGTGGCCTGTTGCCCTGTCTTGGAATCCGTGCTGGTCCAGCACTGGCATGATGAATTAGAGGATGCAGTTGCTGAAAAGGTAGCAGTTCAAATGTAGCGATTCAAATGAGATATAAAATTAAGTTCTTGAAAGGTGGATTTTAAAAAAAACACTAACAAGAAAGCCCACCATTTTCAGGGGAAATTCAATAGGGAATTAAGATAAAATACAAAAGTTAAAATGACCCACCCAACAAAAATTCCAGTCAAGAATGTCTTGTCCTCATACAAGCAGCCTACGTTACCTCCAGGGCTGAACAGCAACTACTCTTCCCACTCAGACATGAACACCACCACCCAACTGGGTATGACTACTAGCATACTCCCTGTAGCCTTCACACTTGGACCAGAATCCAGAGTTACGCTAGGGACTGTGTGATCACAGGCACACGTTCCTGCTGCACTTATCAGTCTCCCAAAGAGATCCTACGGGCTTGCAGATGCAGTGCAGGTCAGCACCCACTCTCCTACTTGCTGGGTTTAGAAAGTAATAAATTATGGGGCTGACAACACTGTAGTGTTTTAGTAGAGGGGTTTTGTGGGTTTTTTTTTTTTGCAAACAGACATTCTTGGATTTTTTCCCAAGATGTAGACCCCAGAGACTCCAGGCAGATATTGTAGATCATCAGTAAGTACCTCTGCAGCAATATTCAAAGAATTGAGCGTGCTTAGTATTTCACCAAAAGAGCTGATGAACTAGCAGCTGCTTTGCTGAACTTTGTCTTTGTTTCTGTGCTTTCCATGGACTGGGATGGGGATTTACCAGCCCGTTCTGAGCCACCGGCTCACAGCTCCGCTACAGCCTTGGCTAGTAAGATGTTGGGAGGTTGGGTCTGATTGTGTAAAGCAGGTGAACAGAGAGCCTGATCTGCGATGTGCACAGCACCCTCAGGTCTCAGGAGGAAATAGAGTACTCAAATTCATTGGAGTGGGGGGCGTGCAAGATATGAAATTCAATACCTCAAAGAGCCCTGCAAAAATACTAAGCTATTTGCAGCCCATTCTCCTCGATAATGTGGAAATTCAAAAGCTACCTATCTGAATTACTCTCTCTGACTGTTTTGTGTGTGTCTTGCTTTGGGTTTAGTCCATTTCTGGGTATTTTCCCACTGATATTATTAATTTCTTTTTCCTTCAACCTAATGTTGTCTCTTCCCACATCTATCTTTTTTTTTCCCTCCAGTTCATGTCAACAGCTGGAGATTGAGCTGTTGGGTGAGATTTCTTCCTACATTGGACAGTTTTACCCGTTGACCCAGTGCCTGCTGTGACTTTGGCTAAGATAATACAATTCATTCAGTGTCATTCACAGCAGGAGCAGAGAAGAAATTGTTTCATTACAGGAGCACAGAACAATGATGATACTACCAACTATATATAAACACAGAGCACTAGTTACCACCAGCCAACATTTAATGGAAATGGAAGGCTGGGTGAATTTCCTCAGCTACCGCCATCTGCCAAAACATGTCCTGAAAGAACAGACGTCCAATGTTGTGCTTTGAAAGTTCCAAAACTTGTGATCCAACTGTTGAGTTCATATCCCCCAGACTGTAAATCGCAGCTCTCCTAGCCTGCAAAATGATACCAGCTGACTGCAGGCTCGGACTGAGTGAAAAGAGTTGCATCAGGCTCCAGAAACAGTGCGGTAATTCATCTCTTTGATTTGGCAAAATGTTTTAATAGGTACGAACACTAACTGAAAGAAAATGCTGGCATTCTGCCTTGTTTTGCTACCTCACATCCCTTTTCTTCCCCACAACCCTTTTTCCTCCTCACTGCAAAAAGTAAGTATATTAAAGGAAACAGATTTACCAAAATTACAATCCTGCATGCGAACCAGCCAGTTTTCACAGTACTGCAGTCAATAGCATGTGCTCTTGGAACGCACCACTCTGGATATCAAAGAGAGATTTGATCAGGAGGCTAATGGGTGTTCTGAGCAGCAACATTTGTCCCTCCGTTTGCTTTGAAAGCTCGTTTCCATGTACAATAAAAGTAACCATACACTTTTGTGCAACTGCTACCCAATACCCACAATGAGTGATTATAAGTGAAAGGAACTACTGATTCACTTAGTCATCTTCTGTCACAGATGCCCAATGACCAAACACTAATCGACTCTTTGAAATCTTTTTCAAAACAGATCTATGCAAACAGGGAAAAAAATTACTCCAAATACTTGTGGGTTTGTCGGTAGCTGCTGTGACTACTGATCAGTCCTCTGCTGTTCTTTGGAGATGAGAAATGTGTTTGAGATTCACAGTGGAAAGAGACAGATGAAGTGGCCTTGCAAACTTATCCCTAAATTAAGAAATCCATATTGATACCAAAACTACCAATGAAAAACCACATTGTGGGGATTTTGTTCTGTTGATGCTACTGTATATCATGTAAATAAAGAGACCAGATGAAGTCTCCTGCTAGGAGTTTAACAGGGTGATTCCTCAAACTTGTGACTTTGAGACCAGAAAGTCTCAAATACAACTGCCCCGGGTCCTAATATGCTCGTGCTGTGAATACTCCAGAACCCTCCGAGAAGCAACTGAGCTTGTTAGAGGAGGGACAGTTTCATCCCCTTTTCCCCACAACTTCTGGAATAAGGTCAGCACTCTGCTACCTCTCCTTCTGAGACTGTGAGATGAGGAAAATACTAATCTCTTGCCCCAGCTTGGGGGAGGATGAGAAGAGCCCTGGCACTTGGTCTGCTATTGGTTTTAGATGACTGGTGGCTGTTTTCCCGATGGCGTTGGGTCGTGCATGCTATTCCCTCTGCCAGTTCGCGCTGCTGGTGAGAGCCCAGCAGCTGCTTCCTCTGACCTCTGCATGGTCTGAGTGTCTTGTTTTTCAGCCTGCCCTGCCTTGCCCCCCTGGAGCCTATGAATCATTCTCTCCTGCCGCGAGGCAGAGGGAGCATGGGGCAGGGTGAGAACCAGTACACGCGTGCTTCACAGGTGCAGGTCACTAGCAGAGTTGGGCAGGGCCAGGATTCAGAGTATTGGTGATATTCCTGCACTGGGAAGAGTAAAGGAGTGGTGTGCTTGCTACAGACCTGCGGGCTTGACTGTTTGAGTAAGTGAGGCCCTTAACAATGTTAGTTGGACTGCAGTACTTGGAGGCATCTAGCCAGGATTTAATCACGTCTTCTCCAGTGTGCTGCTGGTCATGTCCTTTTTTTTTTTCTCCCCCCTTCCTGTGCTTTTCTTTGGCTAATTGAAATTTGAAAGCTATAAAGAGAAGGAATTTTTTTACAAGGATCTAGAAGTGCACGATTTTTCCTCTTATTGTAAGTTTTAATATTGCTGATATCCATCAAATTTACTTGTTGCTTGACATGTCAGTGTGAATATATACAACTCTCTTTCCTGAGGATAGCTGAAGTGACAGATGATTTCATTGTTGGGTGTACAATAGGCATAAGTACAATGGAAAAGAAGGGCTGACATCTGCTATGGTGATATGTTTTCAAAAACATGTATTGTCATCTCTTTCTCTTGCGTGTTATGCAATTATAATTAGGAGTGGCAAAGTGAGCATCAGTTTGGCTGCGTTGCAGTGATTCAGAGTTTCTACTCAGCAATCTGTATTAGCGCCTTCCAGTGTCTGACAGTGCAGTAAGTATGTTCAGATACCACATCTTTCTGTTTCTGAAGTAGTGTGCTAACTGTGCAAAAACAGTAAAGGAACTGCTGTTTATATGAACCGAAATCTAGCAGTTCTTACTTAGGTCAGCTCCAGATGCCTCCATTCTGTCTGTGAAATGTCCACTGCATCATCCACCCTGGAAATGTCTCAGGTTAATTTTCTATGTCCTGTGCTTTCTCTCTCCTGGTTTTTCTCTCTACCCCGAGCATGAAGTTTCCGTAATGTCTCATGCCCACACAATACCATGGCAGTGAAAACTATAATACTGTAATGGCTAACCTGTTTCTGAAGAATAATCTTTACATCTCTGCTGAATTTTACTCATACTCCGCATTTGAAAAGCTGCTGCAAGCCCAGATATGATTGATGGGTAATAAAGTAACACAGCCCACTTGAATCTCTGTATTCTCTGCTGATAACCATATTTCCAAGCAGCTCAGGATCCCACCACATGGGGGATCTACATTTTTAGGTAACATGGTAGTTCTTGCCCTAAAGTCCATGTCTAATCTAAAAAGAAGAGCAAGCAGGTAGATGAGAAAAGCAGAGGAAGAAATAGAAGGGCTGTATTTGCAAATGTAGACTCATAGCTGTCAGCACACTGCAGTGCTCGATGTGCATTATACAGAGCTGAGACAGACGTTGAAGATGGCGCTTACAAAGCAAGAGTTGATTCTTCCGTAAAAAGTACCCTGGGAAGAAGTTAAAGCATTGGCAAGGGAATCAGATGTTGGCAAAGCGAAGAGTAGGGCTCATCTTTTAATGAGAGAAAGATCACAACAGGAGAGGGGAGCTGAGGTGTGAAGCTTTCAGAGAAAAAACAGAAAAGAGATTCCATTTCCTTTTCCCTCCCCGAGTGTTTCATTTTCTCCCCAAACACCCTGCACACCACATCACCTGGACACATTGTGCTCTCCAGCCTCTCCCCCCACCACCACCCAACACCCTATATGCTAAGGAAATGTTGTGTTCCTTGTTTTACGTCCAGTGACTTAATGATTTACTCATTCAACCTTTACATATATAAAGCTATTTTCCCTGCCCAGGGACAGCTGCGGTACTGATAGTATTTTTTACTGCTGGTAGCAATTGTCCATGTGGAGGTGACTTACTGCTCAACCTTTTCACTCATGTTTAGGAGGTTTTGGCAGCAGCTTTACACACCTCTTGCTGCACTTGGGTTTGGGAAATTTTTGCCTCCAGACAGGTCTGAAGAGGCACATTGAGAGGGGATGAAACCTTGCTCTTGTCACAGGTGCAGGCTGTTAAGCAGCAGTGTGGAGTCGGCAGGGCCATAACAAGCCCCAGCTGTGCCAAAGCCAGCACCAGCAGCTGGGGCAAATGAGAGCTGTGGTGGCCATGGCAGGCCCTGAGCAAGTCCTGGGGTCAGGCCCTCGGCGCAGGGAGAGGTTTGGTCTGAAGATGTGCTCTTGTCCCTGCCCTGAGGTGGGTTTGCAGCACTGCTGTACAGGTAGGGCAGCAAGCCATGCAGTTGTTCTTTGTGGTGGTGGTGTCAGGGGTGAGGTTACAGCGGGGAGGGGAAGAAGTATTGTTTGTACCTGGGAAGACTTTGTGAAGAGGCTGGCAAAATTGGTCCTTCATTGAGAAAGATGACTTAATTTTGGAACGTGTCAGGAGGATTCATTGTTCTCTTGTAAAAATTCTGATATGTGAGGTGTGTATTTACTTGCTATTGTATGTAGTCTACGTAAGCATTCAGGATTTTCCAATGCTTTTCTAATAAACGTGGGGGTTCAGGGTTGTTTGTAACTGAACTATTTCTCGTAGTAGCAGGCAGAAGTTTCAGTCATGCTTCTGTTGTGTTAGATCTTGTTCAAGTGCAAACTCTATGCTTGTTTCTAGCCAAAAAAAAAAAGAGTTTTCTAGTCATCACGGCTAAATACAAGGTGCCTTGTATTTGTGAGCACTGTGGTAGGGTAAAATATGGTAAAAGTAAAGCATGTTACTTTATTGTTATGTTATGAAATTTATTTATTGATTTGTAATGAAAGAATCTTATGTGATACTAAAAAACCTAATGTGTGAAGGCTTTACTATACATAAGCATGAACTGAATATATCCCTCAGCCTCTCATCATAGTTGCAGAAGAAACTAGCTTCCCATTACACTTTACTATATGTTGATGTGTAGGGTTATTTTTAATTATTATTTTCATCAGAAAAGTAAAATTAAGAAGAGCTAGTGAAGACAAAATTGCACCTCGAGGTATAGACATTATAGTAAAGTCTCAAGATCTGTTCCTTGATCTCTGCCTCTGATTTGCTATGTGATGAGTAAATTCCCATGTGTGTTCTGGATCAGAGGCTGAGCCCCGAAGTCAATGGGGTTTGTATGATTTCAGTAGTAAAGGGACAAAAGCTAAAAACTGAGGTCCTCTGACACTAGGATCAGCCTATTCTTGCCCCTTTCTCACCATGGGGATGATGAGAGGGCAGAGGAAGGAGCTGTGGGTGAAGTTTTGGTGTGCTTTAGCAGTTCCACAGCGGCAGAGGGAGGCTGGTGGGTTAGAAGCAGAGGCAAGTGGAATGTGCAGGGTTGTGTTTCACCTTAACTGTGTGCAAAAACTACCTATTACAAATACATCCCTGTCTCTTTGAAGGATTGAAATATAGTTAATGGGTGAAGGTTCAGGCTAGCTTCATTTGCGTACAGTTTGTTCTTAGTTTAACTGCAAACGTTTCCCTTTTCTAACAGAAGGTGAAATGTTTGGTTGTGCCTCTGTGGTTATCCTCGCAGCAGGTGTGGCATTTGTGGTAGATCTGCCCTGAAGCACCTGGAGTGAAAAAAGACTAAATGACTAAAACTTGGGCTTGATGTTGATAAAGGAGGGCACTTGCAGTGAGGCACTAACTTGAATGATGGGGGCTTCGCTCCTTGTCCAAGAGCCTGTGCAAAGGATAAGGAAGTTAGTAGGATTGTCTGTGATAGTTCTTGGGGTGGGACAGACTGCGATTGGACACACAAATGAAGCAGTTCTGATAATGAACCTGTCTTGGGTTCTTTGTGGCTGGCAGTGCAGTTGCTATTAACGTGGTGTGGTGGACACTGTCCTGAGCTGCCATCAGCTGGAGAATAGAAGAAAGCTAGTGCACTGACTTCAGGCCACCCTCTTTCCTTGTATATTTTTCTTTTTACTGCTTGAGTTTCTTCTAGAGGCGATTTCCCTGTATTAGCACTTGAAAAGATGAATGTGTCTGTGTGGGAAACCACATAGTGACCCAGGGAAATGGTACTGTATTTTTTGTCACTGGGCAGTGACAGAAAGGCCATATGAACTTCTTTCAAACAGGCTGAGGCCAGCCCTTCTGCTACACTAGGAAGCCATGCAGGACAGTGGTGGGACGACTTCTATAACTAGTATTGCTGGCTTATTCCAGCTGCAAAAGTGTCTGTGAAATTGGAGTCTGTGAGAGAGGATTTACACTCATGTGGCTTGATCTCAGAGAGCTTACAGATGCAGGATCTTATAGACCAAATACTCTCTTACAGTTGCACCGTCTCCTCCAAGTTTAACTTCCTACAAAAACACAACAAGAAAGTGAGAATAGGAAAGGCTAAAAGGCAAAGCAACTTAGATTTGTTTTTCTTGGTCTATGCCTGTGTAAATGTTCACCCTCTTACCATGCTTTATATGTTAGTTCTTTATGTGTTTTCTTGTGCTCCTGAACCAGAATTAACTTGAAGAAAGGAAGCTATAGCTGAGTAGCAGTGTTTACTAAATATCAAGAAACATCTCTGCTGCATGTCTTTGCCATCGTGGGAGTCTTTGAGATTGAACTTTTTGAAGAATGATATAATAACCTCTTATTCCTTGAAGGACCCCCCCCCCACTTTTTTTTTTTTTTTTTTTTTTCACCCCAACTCAACCATATATAC
>NW_009208634.1:172498-182611 GCF_000690835.1 Fulmarus glacialis
TTTTAAATCATCCCCACAAACCCTTCATTAATATAAGATTTAAAACACTCCAGTCCCCTAAGGTAAGGCTTCTCAAATTTTTTAGGGGAGAAAAATCTGCAGACAATCTTATTTCAAATGCAAACTAAATGCTAGACTACATTTTGAATATTGCCTATATTTGCTCAACTTTGTGGGTTTTGCTTGCATGAGTAAAAAGGCTTGTGAGTTGTCTTTTTCTCTTAGTTGTTTGTACAATCCACTGAAGTCTTTCAATCCATAGATTGAGAAATACCTCCTTGATTCATCTTCTACTCAATCCTTTGCTTTCTATTCTATCTCTTTCCATTTTCTTTCTCCTTTAGGCAGCCTAGTTTGTCTCTTGCTTTTTTCCCCACTGTCTGAAAATCAAAAGTATAAAAACTAAGTTAAAACTGCAAACTGCTGTCTCAGTGATTCTTGCACCATTTGGTGGTGGACCTTGGACCTTTTTTTTTTTTTTAATCTTGGTTTCAAGTCACATATTTGTATGTCTGTGACTAAGAGCAAGGGTGGTTTTGATTGTAGTGTGAAACACTCCTAAAAACAATGAAGCTCATACTTAATGATTGGAGCTATAAGGAGAACATTCTTTAATTATGTATTTGAACCTTTGGTTTATCACTTGCAGTCTTCGTTTTGGTATGTACATGCGTTTCTGAACTGAGGTCTCTTCGTCCTTCTCTCCCCACCTTTGTCCATTGTTTGACTAATGAAAAAAAAAACCATGATTGAGAGGTGAAGTGGAGAGCAAATTTGGAGGTAGAGAGTTCTTAATGATGCTTGTCTTCATTGCCCCTTTAGGTGGTTCTGCAGAACAGGAGGACTGGAGCAGCATCACAGGGCACGGGGGTTTGGTGGGGCAGCGGTGCTCTGAGAACCTCAGAGAGGTTCTCTGTTCACGATTTTGGCTTGTCTTTGCACCTTCTGTTTGGGAAGCAAGAGGGCTCTTGATGTGTGTAACCGACAGCTCAATAACCCAGAACTTACCATCTACGTCTCCTCTTTGTCTTCCTGTTTGGCTTTTGATGACACCATTTTGGGCTGGGTGGCAGCAAGAGAGACTGAGGACAAGGTGCAAGCTGTGGGAGGAGACTAGGCATACCTTTCCAGAGATAGCTTGCTTATCCTCCCCTTTACTTTCTATTCCCCTTTTACTGGTACAGAGTTGAGTTGTGCTGGTTGGATCAAACTATGAATACCCCCGTGTTAAAACTAAACCTTTTTGATAGGCTGCTTTTAATCTGAGTCAGTTCTCACTTGGCTACTGCACAACTGCATGGTCAAATGTACCAGCATAATGTGAATGAGAGCCACTGAAGAGCAAATGAAAAAGAGTGAGGAAAAGGGACAAGGGGCTGCTAAAGTTGGTATTGCTGCCAAGGGGCTGCTGAGAGATGTGCCGGTCAAATCACAACACAGGAGTGTGATTACAGCAGCAGAGCAGTATGTGGTGTGCTAGAGATTCACCAAATATGTCTCTTGAATAGGCTGGAGAGGCATCTGTCCTCCCTTGTCAAGGCTCATTAGCATGCATAGTCAGGAGCATAAGAGTTTGGTTGTCTTTATCTGACTAGATGAAAGCAAAAGTGCTTTTTACAGTCACGAAATGTCATTGCCCTCTTAGAAATGTAGCCCTACTGGGTACAGAGCAATTTCTTTTAATAACTGCTAGTTTTAGGACAAGTCAAGGTAAGAAGAAGACAAGGAAAACAAAAATCGTTCATATGCTGTGTACTCCAACACTTGGATACCTTGCCACTGCATGCTCTAAAGTCCATCTCCAGTAATTTCCACGTGCAATCCAAATACCTGTGCCAGGTGTTTTGGTGGCCAAAACTGAGCACAGAGGGAGTTCAGCTCAGAATGGCCAAATACTTGCTAAACATGATCTCCTTAGAGAATCTGTTGCTAAGAAATGCTGAGTGTTGATGTGTATCCATAATCCTACTAATAACAAGGTATACGCAACTAAAGCTAGAGCTGCAAAGAAATTTGATCATCTATTGGGGATCTATAAGATGAGATCCCTCTCTTTTGATATGGTCTGTGATGGAAGAAGAAGTGGAAGCGATTCTGATCAATTTTGCAGCAGTCTGGAGGTAGGAATGCTCTCAGATAAAGTGGTGAGGACCAGTTTCTTCACATCCCTATGTTGCAGGGGCCAAACAGGCATCTCCTGCCACTGAGGGGGAAGCCCTGGGTGTCTCCTGACAGACAGGTGTTGCCTGTTGAAATCCTGAAACTGCAGAGATAAGAGAGAACAGGACTCTCTAGTTAAATAATTTGAATGGGAAGCTGTAGGGTCCATCCCCTTACTCAATCTCCCTGCATTTCTTTTGTTTGTTTTCATTAGTGTAGTGAGCAAGATGCAAAACCAGGACTCTTGCTCAAGTGCCCATAAACACTATATGCCAGATAAGACTGTATTTTGACCCTTGCATTCCCAACTGTATAATGCCACAATTTCTAAAGGAGGGATTGGCCCTGTGATTGTGCTGTCTTGGGAAGAAATCTAACTGCTAGGCTGTTATACAGAAGCTGGATGGTGCTACTTAGTACCCTAAATTTAGTCTTTAAGACCAAGCAGATGCATTTTTATTTTACCCTGTTGATTGTGTTAAGTGTGTTCAGGACATGCCTACCTGTTTGAACACAGGAGGCCTAGCTATCGCTTGCTAGCTTCTGGATTACACTGTGATTTCAGCTGGGGCTAGCCAGAATTAGGTCGGACTGAACATCTGGATGGATGCAAAAGCAGAACCAGGGAAGTTTGGGCCAGGCAAGAAGATGCCTGGCCTCATCTGGCCTGAGGCTGCTGCAGAACAGTATTTCTTGGATGCTTAAGGAAGGGGGTGGGGGAGAAACCTGCATTCTAAGCATTCCTCTCTTTTTACACTTGATTATCACCAACAGACCTAGAACATCTGTTCCAGGTATAGCATACTTCATATTTAAGGAACCAAATTTGTTTTCTTATGGAGCCCTGATTATCTCAGATGTGTTGCGCCACGAATGTGAACAATGCAGAACTTGGTCTGTACTTTGCTAAGCTTATAGCACACGTGAATGTGTTCCCCCAAATGAGGAAAGCCCTTTTCCTTTGATGGTAGAAATACAAACACCCTGTACTGGAGAGATCCATAAGTGGGGTGCCCAGCTTCCACCAAAGCCAATTTGAAGTGCCTCCTAGAAACTGTGTTCTACTGATTTCTGTGAAATATTTGGAAAGAGAGAGGATTTTTGACAAGAGGTCTGGGATCATAAATGTCATCTGAAGTAGTTCCCAGAACTTTTTAATAGGATTCAACATGCTGCAGGGACATTCACATCAGTCAGCAACTAAATACCACGCAGCCACTCGCTCACCCTTCCCCTACCCCTGGTGGGATGGGGGAGAGAATCTGAAAAAAAAAAAAGTAAAACCCGTGGGTTGAGATAAAAACAGTTTAATAGGACACCAAAGGAAGAGAAAGTAATGATAAAAGAATATACAGAGCAAGTGGTGCACAATGCAACTGCTCACCACCCGCCAACCGATGCCCAGCCCGTCCCTGAGCAGCGATCACTGACCCCCAGCCAACTGCCTACAGTTTATACACTGAGCATGATATCAAATGGTATGGAATACCCCTTTGGTCAGTTTGGGTCAGCTGTCCTGGCTATGCTCCCTCCCAGCTTCTTGTGCACCTGGCAGAACACGGGAAGCTGAAAAGTCCTTGACTAATATAAGCACTACTTAGCAACACTAAAACATCAGTGTGTTATCAACATCATTGTCATACTAAATCCAAACCACAGCACTGTACCAGCTGCTAGGAAGAAAATTAACTCTATCCCAGCCAAAACCAGGATAACATCCCTCACCAGGATTCCATCCAACCTCTTCATTGAGTGGTGTTGTAATTGCAATACGTAAAAAGGCTGAATTAATTGCTTTTATAGCTAAAGAGTAGATCAAGCATTTAAATGGGTCAGATGCATAGTGCTTACTCAAAGCTGTTCTTATTTACTGTTGACTTAGCAACATAAAGTTATGCAACTTCACAAACTTGCAATTTTGTACACGTTAAAAAAAAAAAAAACAAACCTAACCCAAACCAGATGCGTTGCCAGTTAGGTATGGATCTGTGTTGGTAAATGACAGAAAGTAAGTAGCAAATCACATAACGTTGCATTTGTGGTTTTGCCTCTGTTGGTCTCTGCAGCCAACTACCTTTGAATCAGGAGATAAGAGTACATGTAGTTCATGGATGTTTACAGTAAATAGTGTGACATTTTGGAATGTGATACCGCAGGCAGTGCATCATTTCAACATAATCTTCACCAGTATTTGCTCCAGAGCACTTTTAGGATGCAATAGCCTGTTGGGCCTCCGGGAGGTTCTAAATCACACAGAAGAGGAGGGGTTAAACCCAAGTCCTCTGTATCCAAACAGAGCCCTCCTGAATGTCTCAGTTTTTTATGGAAAGGCAATGTGTTTAGACATCTAACTCCAAAGGGGAGAGTTTCCAAGGAATTGGGCACTACTTTCTGGGATTTTTCTTTTTTAAAATTATTTGTGTGAAGAAGGGGGCATGCGTCTAGAAGATGGCTCTTAGCTGCAGCTCTGGGGTGTGTGAAGGAATAACAGGCTAGGTGAGAATATCCAAATTCATCCCTGCTTACAGCTGTAGTTTTAACTTTCCTTAGCCCTCAGTTGCCTGCATTACTGAGTGATGCTGCCTGCTGGAGTCTTCTTAATCATGATGGGGATGGATAAGAGCAGCCTAACAGTGCAGGGCTTTGATTTCCTAGGCTTGATAAACTTTGTTTGAAAGAACTGTAGGTCCAAAAAGACTTTGTCCATTGCCATTTACCTCATGCAGTTATTTCCAGCTGGATTAATTATACAAAAGACTGTGCTGTTCAAATTTGGTGAGTGCTGATTACCCGCCTTTAACCAAAATGAGAGGACAAGGGGAAAACAAATAGGCTCTTGTGCATTCCCACACAAAGATTTCAAATCAGAGAAGAAGACAGGCTGCTTACAGGTGAAAGCAGCAGAGCATTCCCAGTGGTGAGATAGCTGCCATGAAACCTTTGCTCTCGTTCCTGAGGCTTTTGACACGCAATAACTTTCTTCTACCTGTCCCTCCCCCCTACCAAGCGGAGCGCTGTGGGGCTGCCCTTGGCTGTCTGCCTTCCCACCACCCCCTTCTGGCAAAAATTGCCATCCTGTTTCCCCCATGCACCCTCAAGAAAACCATTTTTTAACCATACTGAGCTGATGTTAAAGCTATCAACTTCGGTGGTTGCTACAAAAACTGTAACAACATTCTAGCCAATGTTAGGGCTTCAGTCTTAGTTTTTCCTGAGCTATCACCAGCCCTTGGCTAAGGATGCTCTCTTAGATCTTTAATTCAATTTGTGCTGTTTAAAAAATAATTTTCTAGATGGAGGCTGGAAGAATGCCTTAAGATAGTCTAATCTGACCCCGCTGCAAAGAATGCATGTATGATCTTGGCCAGCGATGCCTGCAGGTAACCCAGTGACCTAGCGTATCTCTCAGAAATTCATGCTCTTCAGCCTTGATCTGAAGATTGTTACTGCTGGCCCGTTGCTTGCAGCCTTGGGTAATTTGAATTGCTAGTAGTTGTTTTGCCTTTGTCTAATAGATGGAGCCCTCTAGTTATAGCTACTCTCTTTGTATAAGTACCTGTAGATTGTGATCAAGTTAACTTTTGACCTTCTCTTTGATAAGTTAAATCCCCAAATCATCCTCACTTTGAGGCCTTGTGTCAATTTTGTGTCATTCTTCTAGACAATTTTTTTTTTTTGGAGGGGGGTGGGAATGCCAAAGGGTCAAATTCTTGGTAAAAGGAGCTCCTGTGTACTAACTTGCACTTCTAACATGGAAGTACCATGGCCTTTTCAGTATTCATGTGTATATGTCGGTTTATTGAGGTAGTTAAACATTAATATTCCCATTTCACAAACTGCGAAACTGGAGCTGAGCAGTCAAATAACTTATCCAGGGTCATGCTGTGATCCAGTGATACCTGCTCCCGTTCTCTGTCTGCTGGACATCCGCTGCAGTGCTACTGCTCACATCTGAACCTGAACATTCCCTCCACGATGACTTTGAGGTGCTACATGTCTGTTACCAGACATGTATGCATGTGCATTGCTTTGTTTAAAAAAAAAACATCAAAAATTTGTTAGAACATTGTTAAAGTTATGAAGTTTAACACTTCAAAGAAAAAAATCACTATTAAGACTGTTAAAATTTATCACCTTTTTCGTACATTATGGAAGTGTCTCATTATGTCAGTGCATATGCTTTAATTTTATCTTTCTACAGATACTTTGCGCCTCGCTAAGTATACAGCAAAAGTATAAGTAGCCAAAAAATAGAGACGTGGTCAACAATGTTAAAGCAAATTCAGCTTGTAATGGAAAAGTGAGTGTTAGGTTCTTCTTCCGAAGTTATTCTGAGAAGTGCCTTTGCTTTTGAAGTATTCTCTGTAATTAAGATCTGGGTTGGACTTCTGTCATCAAATTGAGGAAAAACAGATGATCTGATAAAAGCAAATGTTTTGTTTTGCTTTTAATAAACATATCTAAATAACTCGCATTAGTTACAGGTACTATTGATGCACCAGCACGTATGTTATCGAGACACCAAAACTTGAAGCAATGTGTAACTGGGAACAGGCTTTAGAGAAGCCTGCAAATCCAGTTGGCAGTGTCTAGAAGGAATATGAATATTCTTACCAGGTTGTGACCTTGCAAATTCCTGTACAGGGCATGTTCTTCGTTAATATCTCTGAGGCTGAGACTGTTGCATTTCAATGCATTTAAATTCCTTTCCTTTGTTTGCCCCGGAATGTGTGTTCTTAGTCACCTAGCTATTGAAGGCTTGGATGCCTTTTTCTCTCTAACCTGTCCTAGAACATTACTGTCTCCATGGCAGAAGCGGATAGGTATGGCTGATAATAGAATCTAATTAACACTTTCCTCAAATAATGTCTCCTGAATAGGGGGAACAGGCAGGCTAGAGCCTGTTCTCAGGTAGCTTTGTAAACTTCTATGATAGTATTTCAGACCCTTGTTACAATCGCTAAGGGGTGGGAGGGAAGACTAATATTTTCTTAGTTCAAAGGGCTCCAAAATGGATAATCCAGTTTATCAGAAATTCAGATTATTCCCTGACCAAGCAGGTTGTTTTTTGGCAGAAGCAAACATAGTTTATAAAGGCCAGCTTGTCTAATCAAGAAGAATGAGGATAGCCAGGACAGACTTTAAAAGGACCCAGTTTATCCAACCAGTGGAAGTAATATTACTTTTCTTTTTTTTTTTTAAATAGGGTTTTACCATTGATTTTAGAGAGAGGTAAACAGAAAGGTAGCTGACAATCCTACTTGGTATGTATTTACGTCTTTTGGGTCCTAGTAAATCATAAATCAGTCTGTTAAATGGAATGTTTGATTCAAGCTACCCGAACAACCCCAAGCAATGGGAGGGAGGGGGGGACCCCAAATATGTCCTTTCCTTATTAACAATTTACAAAGTGTAGGAAGGATGATCTCATCAAATCACAGTAAATAGTTCAATATGTTCTCATAGTTATCTCCTATCTTGTCACTACTAGGACTAGAGTCACTAGGATTTGAGTAAAGTTGGGTTTATTATTAACCAAAGCTTATGTAAGATGTTATTGCATCTGATTCTATTTTTGCAGTCACTTCGACTCTCTTGATCTTTTAGGCACAAAATGCTGCCTGTGTAAGAGTGCTCATACGAAGCAATTGTAATTAGCACTGGCTGGGCAACAAACTGGGACTCACAAGGAGGGTGGTGTGGCCTGTGCTTCCTGCAAACCAAAACGTGATGCCTTTGGTTTTCTGAGGGATTTTGAGGCAGGGCTGGGGGTGTCAGGTGAGGTGTAAGGGAGGATACTACCATGTATACAACGCAGCAGACTTGAGCTGGAAGATGGTGTAAGCCCTGCCGGCAGGGTGCCACTGCCACGGCTGGGAGTGAGACCTTCGAGGTGGGTGCCACCAAGTGCTGCAGCGCCCGAGCTCAGGAGAATCGGAGACCGTGCGGGATCCTCATCCTGTGCGTGCAGGGTCCCAGGGCAGGGCTCCTCATGGACCAGCAGCAGAGCACCTTGAAAAATTGCACGTGCAGAGGAAACGGGGCAGGGTATGCAGGCTCTCCAGGCAGCTTGCTGGCCTGTCGTAGGAGGCTAGCTGCATGGCAAAACAAGCTCCTCCTGGTTGGGTTCCCCAGCTCTGAACCTTTCTGAGGGTTATGGGAACTCTCCAGAACAGTACCAGCCTGTGGGAGCCCGGCAGGGCTGCCCTCCATTGCACGCAGAAGTATGCCCTTTTGCAATTTGTGGTCGATGTGGGATCGATGAATTACTACTCTAGGCAACGATGTGTCAGTTTGGCCTTTTAGATTTTCTCAGTACAACCACTACTCTGCTGTTTTGGGTTTTTTCCCCCCTTCCCTCCTTCTTTTTTTTTCTTCCTTGGAAGGCATAAGTGGAAACAGGAGGGGACAGGCAGGACTGAGGGAGCCAAAATCCCAGGATGAACACGAATGGGATTTTTCTTGGGAACAGGCATAGCTTTGCTGTGAATGATGGGACATGGAGAATAACTTCTGCCTTATTTCTTTGCCCACCTCCAAACTGCCTGATGGCACTGAATTCCACTTGCCCTAGGCAGGCTCGTGGCACCGCAGTCCTGTTCCCCTGCACCCCCCGGCCTTCCCTGCCTCCCCGAATGTGCCAGTGCGGCGGGCAGGTTGGTCAGTTCTGGCACATGAGGTGGAGGAGCTGTGAAAAAAGCTGTGATGTTGCCTTGTGAGCGCGGGGGGGGCGACGGTACCCCACACATACGTGTCCACGGCAGCAAGGGACCAGAATATGGAGATTTAAGAGAATAGTCAAAGTCTCCCGGCAGCTGAGAGTCAAATAGACGGCACGCTTAAATGTGCCGTGCTCGCGTGCAGCCTGTCAGAGGAGGGAAGGCCTTTTTTAATGTTTTGGGTTTGCCTGCATCATAAATATACATAAATAAATACGTGGGACTTCCTTAAACCTTTCAATCTCTGCTCATTTTATCCCACATCAGGGGAGGGAGGGGGAACCAGAGAGGTACAAACCAGGACCTGTGGCTCCTGTGTGGAAATGCACGTCGGTTTATGGCGAGGGATCCCACTATCTCTGACCTGCTCACCTGCAGGCAGCCAGCATGCCTCCCTGATGCCGACAGGGTAAGCGCAGCCCTGGCCAGGCATCCTTCGCCCTCGGGCAGCGGTTGGAGCTCCTCACCTGTCGCCCCGAGGGCGGCTCCTGCTGGGTTTCTCCAACTGTCCACAAAAGCCGGCCCAGGGTGAGATAGTGTCCTTAGAAACCTGGATGTTTTGCTGACTGAGGGCCCAATCTTGCTTTCAAATCTGCCTTGGACCTCTCCTCGGGCTTGAAAACCTTCTGGGGCGTGAGAGCACCTGGAAGTTCTGTGAAGCCTGAAGTACGTGTGGCTGGTTTCGAGAGGAAAATTGCCAGAGTGTGTAACAGCCAACTCTGGCATGAAACTGCGGTGAAAAATGCAACTTATCTGTGCTAGTGACACAAAAGTATGTGGTAGCTCCCCCAGGTTTTGTCTAAGCCACTTCTGGGGGTTTTTTTGTGGTTCTGTAGGAGTATGGGATGTATCTCGGGGTATGCCAGAGAGCCCCAGAGCTTGGAGCCGCAGCTGTGGGCAACCATTACTTCTGCATCAAGTCTGCTAGGTCAGGGTACGAGCACCTCTGGAGGAAGGTTAGTGGCCTGAGGAGGGGAAAATGGGACTGTTGCGTGAGAGTCGGTGTCTTTGACTTATCTGATTTGCAGCCATAAACAGCTGAAGGAAGTAGGCTGGTTGATGTATGCGCTGTTGCTAAATAGCATTCGAAATGTGAAATCTGTCTGCTTTTCCCAGGAAAGGGCTGGGGGGAGGGGGAGGAATCTACTTTTCATCTTTCTTTGCTATCCTGCCATAATTAAAAAAAAGAAAAAAAAAGAAAAAAAAGAAAAAAAAAAAAGAACAAACCAAACCC
>NW_009208634.1:182630-207976 GCF_000690835.1 Fulmarus glacialis
CCCCCCAAAAAAAAAAACCTTCCATGACCTTAATTATCTTCTTGTAATACCCCTTTGCCAAGCTGGATTGAAATCAGTCAACTCCAAAAGCAATTTAAAGTGGAAGGGTAGCCTGAGGGTTTAGTTGCATTTTAGGGTCATAGGACAATTCAGGTTGGAAGGGACTTTGGTGGATCATCCACTCCAACCTACTAATAGAAGCAGGGTCAGCTATTTTAGCTTATGAAACCAGGCTTTAAAAAAGAAGAAAAAAAACCAAACCAAAACAACAACAACAAAAAAACCCAAAAACCCAAAACAAAGCAAAAAAACCCTGCTGACTCCAGTAATTACTGAAGACCAGAGTGTAGCTACATATATGTATGTGTGCATTTTACACAAGCTGTGGTTTTCACAGACCAACATGCCTTTTCCCTGGGCTTTTGTTACTCGTTGTGTTCTTATCTCCTAATCCCTCTCTCTGGAGCAAAGAGGGCTGGGTTGGATCTGAAGAGGGATGCGAATGGTTCTGAGGCCCTGGCCCAGCCCTCACTCTTAGCCAGCCGGTGAAGCCATGGTGGGATCACGCGGGCTGGCATTTCGAGGGGTAACAGAATGCGCCTTCCTGAAACGCTGGTTGCAATGGGCAAAATCCTCGAAAGCCTCTCCTGGCAGAGCAGCACCATCCATAGGGAAGGTGAGTTGCTGCAAAAAGCCAAGCCCTGGCCCTTTGGTACTACTCAAAATCTCAGGAAAGCTGAAAGGGATTTTCTGGAATAAATACAAAGAGGACAATAGAGAAAAAGATTGAAAAATTAGAATTTTTTTTTTTTTTTTTTTAATGCATGGAAACCAAGATGGCTTCTATTAAAATTTGTCTTGCTTTTTCTTTAAAAGAAAGTAAGCCTTTTAACATTTTCCTATGGCGCATTGAATCCAAACACAACAGCGACAAGCTGGTTCATGGGAACCGGAAACTGAGACAGGCTGGAAAACAACATCCTCGGGGGGCGGGGGGGGAAGAATGCTGCTTTCAGGGCTGTTTCTTTTTTATTTTTATTTTTATTGCTGTCGGAAACAAGTGACCTACTGCAGCCAAGTAGGCCTGGGGCTAAAATAAAAGGACCTTCAGAAGGCAACCAAAATACACAGACCAAATGATGTACTCGACATAAGTGTAATTGCTACTGTGCGGTCCGTTTCCCCTACTAATGTCTATCATTTTAATTTCTGAGGGAAAAACAAATGTAACTGGAAATTTTCTGTGCCTCAGTTATTGTTCCCAAAGGGGAGAAAAATTGAGCTAAAAGGGAAAATAGACAAGAACATGAAGTTTGTGTGCAAATAAGGGGTGTGGGGAGGAACCGGAGGAAGATTTGATGTAAAATGGTTCTCACTGACATGAATGGAAGGATATAATATGTAGAATATAAATGTTACTATATTTGTGTATCTGTGTGCCATAAAGTTGAGAGATGCCAAGCTTTAGACTAGACCACAGTCAGGGCTTATTTTAAGCTGGAATAAGATGCAGGAAAGATTGCCAGTTTTCAGCGAGACATAGGTCTAAGAATTGGAAAGTACTTACTAGACAGCTGTAGTCTGTTTTTCCTGCCAATACGCGATTCCCCTGTGAGACACCAATCCAGTAATGTGCCCATGTACTCTCATGTAATTAAATGCAAAAACAATTAAAAGCCAACTTTTGCATCAGTCAGTATTACAGATACGGGGATAACGAAAAGCAGAATTACAGGTGCTCTTCCCTCCTTGCATTTGTCTCCTCTTTCTGTGAACCTAAAAAGGCTCAGATTCTGATGATGCGACCAATATGCTCCGATGACAGCTGTATTCCAAAGACTTCTACATACTTAAAACAGCCTGTATGAAATAAATTTGCAACTGGAGTAATGAATGCAAAACTTGGTTTTCCCTTATCAGTCGTAACAAACGTTTTTTTTTTTCCTCTGAGGAAGAGCTTTCTGTGTAAAAGAGTGGGTCAAAATTTTCGTGAAGCATTTAGATGTTTGAAATAATCAGTGTTGCTAATTCAAGAACCTGGGAAGGGACATACTTTAGACTCTGAATTTGGAAAACACCAAGACGACTGTCTTCAGGTCCAAAGAATCTTGTTTTCCGTTATCTCAGTTCATTAAGTGTGTTGCTTCTCAGGGCTCTGTATAATTCTGATAAATAATCCCCCTCAAATTTGGTCAGTAGTACCTGCTAATCTGGATTGATACGCAGCTGCTGTCCTTGGCTACTTACTTCACAGAAGAATCACTTTTCTATGGGGTACACTTTTCCCTACCAGCTTACTTTCTAGTATTTAATTTTATCCCACGACACTCATTTGCTTTGTATTTCTGCAAGTACCTTCACCTAAAGCCCAAAACTATACTGGAGACTCTCTCAAAAATTCCCAGGTCTGTCTCCCACTGCTGCTGGAGACTGCTCAGCCGGACTAGATATGTTTAGCTCTTGTGAAAAAGCCTTAGTCAGTTCCTCCAACCACATAATTGTTTTGAAGCACTTCTCCAAAATCCCTCACAGTTGTTTACATCTTTCTGAAGTTCAGATGAAAATCCTGCTGGATTGTCACTGGCCTTGCAAAGAAATGCATTTTGCCCTTTCCGATTCCAGCCTTGTAAAGACTAAACTTGTTGGCTGCAGTGTTGGTGGCACGTCGTGTTGCCTGCTCTCGCTGCAAGGGCCAAATTGGTTCTCGCTGGAATTTAATTTAAATGATGCAGCTTTGCAGTAGGGATGGAACAGGCCCAGCCCTGAATTTCACACTTCCATGTTACTGTGCTTTAACAAGCATTTGTCAAATTATTTTCCTTCCAAACCCCGTGTATAGCTGATGTTTTCCTAGGTTTTATTCCATTTAACTTTGTCCTTGTTTCTTACCCCTTTTTGGCTCTCTTCTGTTCGTCATGTAATCTGTGAATGATGATTAAGATACCATTCAAGACGGCTTTCAATGTAATTTTAAAAATGCTGAGGGAAATTGCGTCTTCCTTAACTTAATCCTTTTCTTGGAAGCCCATCACAAGGTTGCCATTGATCCCAAAGAGCGTTCAAACAAAAAAAAAAAAGTTGAAGCAGACAGGGTCCTGAAGCAGCACTTGTTGTTCATACACTCTAGAGCTTAACTAAACCCGTTGGTTTTGTTAAAGACAGATCCGTAGACAGATCCTTAAACAGTATTGCTCGGCCTAAGTGTCCATTAAAGATCTCGATCTTCATTGATTTACACCGGCTCAAAGTTCGTAATATCTACACATACTCTCATAGGAGTCCTGTTATTTTGTTTCTTTCTTCTGCTCAAATCGAACTTGATGAAGTCTTAGTGTTCCTGTTAAGCTGGAATAATTATACAACTATCGACAAACTCCTCTGTGATCTCCAATTTCAGCAATCTCGTTGAATACCTCCCTAATCTCAGCTATGTGACACCAATGTTTAAAGCGAAGTATGTGATCACTGCAGTGTTAAAGGGGGGCTAAAGTGAATTTAGCTGCTAAATAGCATACAGTAAATGGCTAAAAGTGAACTACTTTATTGTGGTTTCAGTAAACTTTTACACTTGACTTCCTTTGGTAGAGTACCTTAAGTTTTTCACCTACTCTCCTCTTAGTTCACTCATTCGGCCACTTTTTCTTCTGTGTAGAAGCACATACAGATATTTGCTTTTTATGAGAATCTGTTTTATAAAAAGAGTGCCCAAGGTGGAAAATGCTTTAGGACCAGGAGAGAATGCAATATAAAGCAATGAGGACAGCCAACAAACTTGCAGGTAATTGTGGAAGACACCACGTGCTGCATTACTGCTTGTCAGCTGGCATAGTGCGCTGACATATGGGTAATTATCCAGCAAGCTTTCTCAAGCCTCTTGTAGTCTTAGAGGCAGCCCACCTATACCACCCATTAGCAGATGATTACGTTAGGAAACTCCAAAAACATTTCTTGTATCATAAAAGATGCAGATTTCCTGTGGTAAGATCACTTGTCTTTTTTTTAAAATCCTACTTTGAATTTCAAAAGCTTATTATCAACCTTCTACCTTTTCAGTCCCAGGGTTTATGTGAAAGAAAATAGCTTTTCTATACCAGTATGTCTGATAGGATAGTGTTCTGCCCTTTGACATGGCTGTTTCTCTCACACTGTTCTTGTGGCTCAAAGTGTGCTTGAATAGACGTTGCATCTCTGGAGCTGCCTGGCAAGGCAAAGGGCATCTTTTGCTCCTCTGCCCCTTTTGGGAGATGCACCGGGCAGAGTGTGGAGCTGGTGGCCCCATGTGCCAGCAATTCCAGACCACTGGTGGAAAAGCAGCCAGCTAGTATGGGACCGTCTTGTAGTTGATGTAAGGTAATTTAGATTGAGATCAGGGATGCTATGGTTTTTCCTTGGGAGACAAGGGAATTCAATGCGGTGCCCGTGGCTACTCCCGTGCCCTAACACTGATCGCATTGCTAGAGAGTTTATTTCTCCAGTGGTTTTGAGAGCTAACCACACCCGCTGCTGGTTTCTACAGTACCAATTTACAAGATTGGCTGGTTTGGATGAGGAAACCCACATTTCCTGAGGTATCCCAGGGAGCTCAAAAGCCAAGATCTTAAGAAAATTAAGAGAAGTGGTGATTTTTTTTTCAGCATTCCACTGTAGAGAAGTCTCTGTGTGTTTCTGCTCCTGTGGAGGAGGCAGCTGCAGATGCATGCTTCCAAACATCAGGAACTTCTGGTATTGCTCTTGTCGCACAGCTGGAATCACTAGCCAGTTGTTTGTTTTTAGTCTTGATCCCGAAATAACTTTCTGTCCTAGGAGTAATCAAGCTAGAGTTCTTGAGTGCCTTACTCAGGTAGGCAAGTGGTCGGGTGGAATAAGCAGATGCATCAGTTTTTCACCACAAAGGGGAAGAGGTCTGTCTTGCTCCTTTGCACCAGCTGCACCCTGCTTCGACTCTCTGAGGTGACTCAGTCTTAATACTAGCACAAAGTTATGTACTTTTTTTTTTTTCCACCCTGCGTTAGTTTCCTCCTGGGTTAATGAGTTAAAGTGGCTGATAAGAATAGTCTAATGAGCATCTGGCCTGACAGGAATGGGTGTGGGAAGCCAGATGGTGGAAATGCTTTTCACCTGTGACGAACAGTTAGATTGGCTCATTTGGTCTCCTGGAGCTGCAGTCTTATTCCTGCAGCAAGGCCTTAATGCTTTGGACAACTCTTATAAGTGGGGTGAGAGGCCAGGAGGAAGGGCTTCAGGTCCGTGCCAGCTTGTGCCCCTCTGGGCCTCCAGTCACCTGCTGGAGCCTTCCTGTGCTGGCTGCGCAGCCCTTCTGGAGTGCCGGGAAGTGTTACAAAAGCTCTTCTTGGGGAGATACAGGAGGCTGGAGGCTTTCTTCAATGTTGTTTAACTCCAAGTTCTTAGGCATTCCGTTTCTTTTTCCATAATTACCGATAACTGTCCTGAGAGGATCAGTTTTATAAAAGTGTGCTTAAAAAAAAAAAGGCAGCTTCTAAGGAATTGCTGGCATAATTCTAAGAAAACCGTTGCTAATATTGGGGGATAACTGTTTTAAAAAAGACTGTATTATAATAATTACTGTTAAATGCTGTGTACTGAAGGAACTCAAAATACAACTTATAGGTCCAATTCTGTCCTTTGAAATATTGAAGTAATATTATTGCAGATAGGTTATAGACAAAATCCAGTTTAGGGTAGCACAAGGCTAAGGCTATACATCTGGAAATTGCAGAGTCAACCTATGCAAAATACACAGCTGGAAAACAGTGTTAATACAGCAGCATATCCGTTTGATTTTATGGCACATATTTAGCAAATGCTGAAACGTGTGAGTCTGCTGCTTAATGACTGCATCCTACTTAGCTGAGCTCCCTGGGAGTTCTCTTCATGTCTCTAGGAAGTGTTTTGGGCATCTTCAGGAAAAAAAAATACGGAAAGATATGATCCATCCTTGAAGAGACCACAGCCTGACACTGGTGATGCGCTAATAAAGGGTGGAGAGGGAAAGATACAGGAAAGGATAAGAGTCACCATTAAATGATGGTGTGATTACACAGTCTGGGCACATTCACAATTTGATAGTTAATTCTCGATCCTGCAACTTGCAGCAATCCACCATTGCAGCAATCCACCCACTCGCTGCAAATCCAAAGCCCCAAAGGCTTTGGGGGATTCCACAGTAGGCTGTCAGTACGATAGGTTTTTCAGGAAAAGGTTTTTGAAAATAACAGCTGTGATGATAATTGCTGTTGGAACCTTAACCTTCACATTTTTTACCTTTGAGTGAAGTGAGTTTTATTTTTTTGTAATCAGTTCCCTTTAAAAATAATAATCTTCTAATCCTTCCCAGTGGTTCATCCTACCAACTAGTTTCCATGTTCATCTTAACAGCGCTCAGGGTATACGCTTCTTAAAATTTGAAATGCTCCTGTTAAATGTAGATATCTTTATGTCTCACTTCCTAGCAAATATATCTGCTCACTCAGTAGTATACAAGGAAAACTTTGAATTAAGACTGTCATTCTAGAGGAAGTGAAGACTCTCGCTCCAGATGAGTCTTCAGTGTGTTTTTCTGGCAGAAAGGGAAAATGTTGCCCTCTGAAAGGATTTGTCCTGTGGTCATGAAACATTCAGAGCACTGGTAGCTTCATCTGCATATGTTACCTGACAAAGAATCCAAGATCGAAAAATCCCAGTGCTGTTACTTACATGGTTAAATAGTGCAAGTACCTACCACACCCACAGCTCTAAGGCCCTGTTTGAAGGAGAGCTGCATATGCCATTTTGTCTTGCTCTCTCTTTAAAACAAATACTGTTTTCTCTTTGCCTGAAAGTGTTTCCTTTTAAAGGAAATATGTATCGGTGTGAGACTTTTTTTAAAACAAGAGGGATAAGAGAATGGGAAATGACACTTGCTTTTTCATTACTGGGAAGAGTAAGCAGGTAATTTCTTACAACAACTTCCCTTTGCTCAAAAAATATTCAAAATCTTTACACAAATGAGTTGGATATTAAGGATCCAGCCAAGTGCAAGCACTGAAGTGCATACTTGTGTTCAAGAAGGAGTCGTTATGGGATTTACTCATGTACTTATGAATGAGCATGTGCTTTACGTTGCAGAGCTAAGCGAGCTGGCCTTTCTAAATTCAAGATGATAGATCTTTTTCTGTTTTCTTTTTTTTTCCTGCTTTTTTTATAACATGAAATAGTTGCTTATGAGCCTGACTTATCTAGCACAGCTATATATGCTGATGCAGACACATACACTAGCTCCGGTTGCAGATGACTCTGAATCTTCCTGTGAAAATGAGGAATAGGTCTACCCAAAATGTAAGCTGCTTTACCCCAAATGTCCTTAATATTGCTGCTTACTTGCTCTGCTCGTAAAGGGATAAAGGAGGTATTATCTCCTCATGTCTTTGGCTAATGATCTGGCCAAAAGTAAATACAGATCGCATCACAGGAATGCAAAGGGCTTAGCTGCTGCTGGTATCTTGGTCAGGGACGACCCTCCTCTGCGGCTGCTCCGCCACAGCCTCGTCGGCCCGACGGCGACTCGTGCCGATGGGGCAGCAAAACCACCATGCTGGATAAAGAGGTGTGGCCTCCTGTAAAGCACGTAGCCTGATGGCAGCTCTTCCATCTTAAAAGCACTGTGAAGAAAGGGTGCTGGTTTGCCTTACTACCGGTGCAAAGGGCCCTATGGAAGGACACCTTTCGCTGAGAAATGTGGGTGGTGTTTGATGAGCAGAGCTCTGGCCGCCTTTATGCCTTGCATATTCCTAGTTCTCTTGTTTCTGCTGTCCGTGACGGTATGTACTTCCAAAGAGGAAGAGAGGTTTCTTTTCTTACTGGTGAGAGACACCTCCACATGAAAGAAACAACCTGGTGTGGTGGCATACAGCAGATTAACAGCAGCCATACACTCTTATCTAGCCATAAGCATATCAGTTGTTCCACATCAGAACTGTCAAACCTATTCTTCTGAGAGCCTTGCACCAGATTCTCGCTTTGCTGCCTGGTAGTCAGTCTCTTTAACTGTTGATGAATAACTAAATGTCATAAATGCATTAGCTAACACTTAAAAAAAATAATAATAATTAAAAAAAACCTCTTCGATTTCTTGGGTCTTTTTGCTTTGGGCAAGTGCCCTTAAAGACATGCCTTTGACCAATATGGTTGTATGAAAGGTTAATAATAATAATAATTAAAAAAAACCTCTTAGATTTCTTGGGTCTTTTGATCTGCTTTGGGCAAGTGCCCTTAAAGACACGCCTTTGACCAATATGGTTGTATGAAAGGTTATGGGAAAAGTTTAACTGATAATCTTCTCCATGCATTGAGGTCTGAGGATAAAGTGAATAAAACCTTGGTTTGTCCCTTCATGACACAGAAGACAGCAAGACTAGGAGCTGGGTTTTTGTTGGGGGATGTGTGCGCACATCCTAATTTTGGAAGAGTGCAGTCTTTTTACTCTTTTTACAGTATCGGTGCAGTTGTAAGAACTCTCATATTTTGGTGCTCTTGGAGTTAGTCAATATTAATGACAATTGGTGGTAATACGCCTTTAAATATTTCTCAAAAGAGAGAGGCCTCTGTTTCTAAGGATCTGCATCCACAGATGGCGTATGCAAAATGCAAAGGTGTGAGCAGCTGAGGGACTCCTATACATGTATAGGCCTCAATCCAGAGAAGTACTCAATTTAAACACCTCTTTTCTGCTGCCTTCAGTTGAAATACCCCCAGCCTTGGGGTAAACTATGTTACCAATCATGATACGTCTTTGCATGAAGTATCTTTGTATAACTCAGTGCTAACAATGCTTTAGGCTTCTGCATTTTGAAAAGAAGACAGACCAGGATTTCCGCGGCAGGCAGCCTCTCTGGTTCAACGTACCTCTCTAGTACATCACAGCATGCTTTCTCTTGCGTTACCATGAGTGAGCCAGGCTTGGTGTGTCTAATGAACGCAGATGAAACCTGAAAAAGGGGCAAAAAATAAAGTGATTGGTTTGGAGCACATTTGTGGGATTTCCATTGATTTCTTGGGTTACATATCGTAATACTATAAGCAGGTGAAGAACGTGGTATTTGTTCAGAAAGATGTGGGGGAAGAGGACACATGTTTGTACTGCAGTCTTACTTACTGAGCTACGAGTATTTATATAGAATTTTTCCAGGGCAGGAAACCCTGAGCTAGTGTAAATTCATTGAGTTCTTTTATCATGATGTTGCTGACTTTAAAGGAGGCACCTGATCTACAGCAGCCGAGTATCTGCGTGCATTCAGCCTTCCTCTGCCAGGAAGTGGCAAATGAGACCTATGCAAATAAATACACTTTCCTAAAGTGTAACCATATAGACTGGACGCCTAACCCAGTTTCTGCCTTCATGTTAATGCTTTACACGCACAAAAGTTTAGTCTGTATTGCTATTGGAAGCCATTGCTTTTAGGTGGAGCCTCTGTATTTGTAGTATTGATTATAAAGTTGGGAATAAAACATTACAATAGAATTAATCCAAATCTCTCTCAGAATTTCTCATGATAATAAAAATCTTGAGTAAAAGCTTCTCTGCTGATGGAGCATACAGACTGGCAGTGCTGCCTGCCTGTGGAATTTGTGTTCCTGCAGTGTAGTGCTTAGGTTTGATCTAATTCCCACTGCGGTCAGCGAGAATCTTCTGACCTATTATTTTCATTTGAGAAGTGGTTAAAGCTTATGATCCCTTGTTGTTCCCATGCTAACTGGGTGATTGTGTAAGGAAACAAACTTGAAGATAATCCTAAATTAGACAAGTCAAAATAACAAAGGATTATTGCGATAGAGCATCAATTTTTTTTTTTTCTGGTTTTTTTTTTTTTTAACTTCTAAATGAAGATTTTTAAAAAAAAAAGTGAAAGGGTGATGAAGAGAACTTGTTTTAGGTGAGGACTGTAAGACACGTGTAGATTGAGGGCCAGTTCCTCAGACAGAGTAACTGGTGCAATTTCTCTGAAGATTTGACCGTTGTATCTTAATGTCAGCTATATTGACCACATGTAAGCATGAATAACTCTGTGTAAATATATTTTTTTTTCCCTGTATGTTGGATGGGAGGATGTGTGTGACAGATGTGCAAGATAAAGCAAATTAACATAATGTAAAAGATGACAGGAAATAGTTAAAAATTCATCACTTCTGCAAACTGTGGTAACATGTATTTAGATATCTGTTTGTTTCTGTTTCAGTGCTTAAAAGACAGTATCAAAATGTACTGTAAACAAGAGATAACCTTCTGCGAGACAGCTGTGTTAAACTCCTCCTTAGAATTTTTCTTACTACCGAAAGAACGTTGAGAAAAATAACAATGTCTTAAGAGACAATCAGTCCTTCTAGGAAAATGCCAATTAATAGATAGAGAAGTCGTCCTGTTTCTAATAACTGCACTCCCTTTTTTTTTTTTTTTTTTTTTTTTTTTTTTAGGTGTGTGAAAACTATCCTAGTTATGATTTATCTGACACCTGGTGCGGTTGGAGAACTTGGCAGGCAGTTTGCATTTCAATGGAGCACAACTGCTGCCTTTTCTTCCCTTGGACTCTCTCAGCCCAGCTGTAGCGGCTTCCTCTCTCTGTTGGCTCTGCTCCTTGTGCACCGAGGACCAGGTGGAGTCTGGGGCTGCAGTTATTTACATCAAAGATTTAATGCCGTTCTTCCGGCAAAATGTTATGGAATTTTTGCTTCCCAGATTTCAAATCTTTTATATTTGAGGGTAGAAATGTTCATTGCGGGGACAGTAATAATATGAAGCCCCCAAATATATTGAATTTAAAAGAAAACAAATAATAGAAAGCCTGACCGGTAACCAGAACATGGCACATCAGAGTAATCTAGAGAGATGTGTATCGTCTTGGCTGCTACCTGCTGCGGTGGCTGCTAATGGGATTAGTCACAGCTAGAACTTCATAGTCGGGAGGTGTGTGGCAAAGGCACTCTGAAACCAGTTGTGAAGTCTCAAAGGCTGATATTGTCTCACCAGGAGGCAAGGTCCCTTCAGTGGTGTGACATTATGCCCAAGTATAGTAGTCTGCTGACACATGTGGCTTTCCTTGGAAACCAGTTTTTCATTATTGCATTCTAAGGAAAAGTAAGCAATAAAGTAGGCAGGCACCTGACTGACAGCCCTGACAAAGCTAACCAGGCAATTTTGACTCGGTTAATTCATGGGTTGTTGTGTAACTGATCAAGATAACCTAACCTTGAAGTTATTTCTAGCATTACCCACCTCTACTACAAGGTAGCTCTGCACAGTAACAGCGGTAAGTGCTTATGAACATTTTTGTAACTACTGTGTTGTGCCATCCGAGGAAAATCAAAAGATCTTGCCCATACACTTCTGTTTGGCCTTCTTGTGAAGAACTGAATTACTTTCTAAAGTCTGAGTGTGCATGGGTATCTGTCACTTTGAAATTTGCTTGCTTGCCCTCTCCAACATGCGCGTAACCAGATTACTTGGCACAGTCGCGCAGAACACTGACAGATCCTCCTGTCCACGCGTCGGCCTCTCCTCCACCGCGCAGCTCACTCTGACAGAAGCTAGAAGTTGTCAAGCACCCATTTCACCATGCTTAGAAATGCGTGAAAGAGTATAGCTCTTCTCCTGCTGTTCCAGTACCAGTTGAGTGCTTCAGAAACCTGTTCTCTTGACGAAGTCTCCCTACAACTGTGCTGTTCACATAGTAAAAATAAGCTAAATAATATTATTTGTAGATACCATAGGTGTGTAGCCCAAGAAATTCCTCCTATAAATCGCTACTTGGAGAGCGTTAAGGGGAAAAGGCTTCCTTCAATATATTTACATACTTTCAGAAAAAACAAGGTGGACTGTTGTTGCTAGTTTTATTGGAAAAGTATGTGTCCAGATTCATGATAACTGATTCAGTTGCCTTGCAGTGTATTAGGGCTCTCTTCTTATTGTTTCTTCTTTTTCCTACTGCTTGGGCTTTTTTTTTTTTTTGCTCCAGTGTTTATTTTCCGATTCCTGAGATTTTGCTTGTGTCATCTTTGCAAGTTTTCCTCTGAAACTGTGAGGTGTAGAACTTGAGATTTGCACATAAGTTCTGGTTTTAGCAAATGGGATCTAAAGAGATTTATCAACAGTAATGAGATTAATGATAAAAGTAAACCATTTTAATATTGTTGACTTCATAGGGGTATAGATGGAGACTTCCTGACTCGCCTAAACCAATGTCCATTACTGCATGTGAATGTCACAAAATCTTTTTGAAAATGTACAAAGTGACATATCTAAACTATTTAGATGTTTCTTCCCAAATCCTTTTGCTACACAGCTGTTTATGTTGTTACTCCTCCAGTGACTGAGCATGTTCTTCTCGGCATGAACATTTTTTGTTGCAGAATTACTATTGATTTACTGAAACTTAAGTGTATTGCTCGCTTTTCTAAAAGAAAAGGAATGGGATGTGGTACCAGTTTGTGTCTGCTGCCTACATCAGGTCACTGGTGTTTAAGGGTCTGGAAAACCTGGTATCTGGTCTACACAGTGCAATAAAAGCAATACCAAGTTACTACAGAAGACTAGTATATGACAGTTATGTGTTGCAAGCTGTGAAACTGGTAATAATTTGTTCTGGGGGGAAAAAAAAAAGAAAAGTTAAATGAAAAGTTTTCAAGTTTGTGAGCAGTGTCCTATACACTTTTTTGCCACTTTCACACTGCTGAATCTGGGCCTTCTCATGCCAACTGCGAGGGGAAAAAAGGACCAAAGGGCACCTCAAAAGGTGGTCTTTCAGCTGTATGTCTGTCCTCATCAGCTGTTTGTACATCTTTTCCGAGAAGCATTCATCTAAGTCAACTTCCAGTCGCAGCTCACTCTTCCTATTAGTGAAGTTGGTTTTCACTAAAATCTAAGTCTGTATAATCTAAGTCTCAGTTCTGTCCTTCTCACCACAGTTGATTACCAGATGGTTACCTTTTTTTTTTTTTTTTTTTTTCCCCAGAAGCTTTTCTATATTTAAAGTTTGTTATTGGCCAGCATTTCTTTCCTGGTCACGTTGAAGACCTCTGACCACTTTTGTTGATATCTCCCAGTCTTTCTCTGGCTTTATCCACTTCCGAGTGCTGCATTTCAGGAAAGGTATGGTTCAGCCTTGTGGCTGAACAGAGTGGCAGAATTTTTCCATGTGTCTTATGAGCTGGACTCTCACATGGATGTCTGAGTACGAGGATTATCATGCTGTTACAGAGTAGGAAATGACAAATAACGTTTACTTTGTGATCCATTCTGTAGTCTCCCAACTATTTCTTGCAGAATTTTTGCCTCACCTCTTGTTTTCTGCACTGTATCTGTGCAGTCAGGTATCCTAGTAACTTGCATTTTTCTTACTGAATTCACTTTTTTCCCACTTCTCCAGGTTTACCAAAACTATCTTTCCTTTCTAACGCTATCACCCAACATACACCCACAAACTCATCTATCTCCAGTGGATTACTGCCAAAAATAAAAGGATGCATCAATGTATTCTGTGGCTTGCCAGACGACACTAATGAATTTGAGAGCTATGACAGTCATTGCTTCCTATCCTGAAGGCCTGCAATTGTGTTTCAGATGAAAATTAATTTGGTTGGGCAAGATTTGTTGTTGATAGATCCAAAGTAACTGCTGTTACGCTCTTTGTTTCCTTCCACAGCAGTTTAGTTTAAGTATTTACCATATAATTTTTCTAGGGATATAAGTTAAGTCTGGAAATTTGACATCTCTTCTTTTTGACATCTCCTTTTTTTTTTTTTTTCTGAAACTCTTCCCCCCCCTCCCCCCTCCCTTTTTTTTTTTAAGAGTTTGCCTCTTCTGGTTCTCTGGTACAGCAAGCATTCCCTGTTAGCTCTCAAAGATAATCATTTGAGATTCTGAGTTTACTTTAGGCCAATCTTTAAGTATGCTGTGACAAACATAAGGTGAGAGCATTTAACTTAAGTACTTCTCTTACTGATTCTGTCTCTAATCTACAGGATACGTAATCCCTGTCACTGGTATCCCTGTACCAGCAGCCTACTCACAGCTGGCTTTTGGCAAACGCTGATGCAAAGATGGTGTTAAACACTTTGGCCTCCTTGGCATCAGATCAGTTGGCTGATTCATAATTTGAAGTCATCACTCATGTTTTTCCTAATTCTAGTGAGACTTTTTTTAAGAAAGCGTTACTAGGTGCTCAAAAAGCTACTGCAGGTAGCTGCAGTAAGGAAGCCGCCCGTGCGGGCGAAACTAATGACTGATGCAGATCAGGCTGTTGTTGGTAGAGAACTTGCAAGAAAAGGAAATGGAAGTGGTAGGACCATTGGTAGAGCTATGAATGGTAGAGCCGATGCTGAAAGGGATTTAAAAATATGAATTAATAAAGTGTTATTAGTTCACTTAAATGTAAAAAACGAAGAATAAGCAGTAATGCTAACAGGCTGAGCATTTATATTTGTGTACTATATTTGAGAGAAGTCCAGTGACACAGAAATCACAAGATAAAATCAAAAGTGTTTCAGTGTCGCTTATAAAGAAGGAGGATACTAAATAGGAGTTTCTTGATTTGCATATTGACAGGCTGAAATGACTTGCATCTGAGAGTTTTAAAAGAGCTGGCTGAATGGGTCTCTGGGATACTGATTTCTTCCCTAAATAGCTATTTGAAACTGCGGAAAAGATGAAGAAATTTGACCCAAAACTTAACATTGTAGCAGCACTTTTAGAAAGATAAATTATAGTCGCGTTCGGGGGAAGGTAATGGAACAACTGATACGAAACCTGGTAAAGAACGAACAGGTGAACTTAGTGCCACACAACAGTGCTGTAGTGTAAAATGCACCCCACTAAACAACACCTTTCTGGAAGGTTTTCTTCCAGAAATCAGGAGAGTTTAAGTAAAGTGTTTTGCTTCCTGTAAAACATTTCAATTGATGTCATACACTGTTCAAATTAGAAACTAGAATGACTCAGTTTAGCGGAAGATACCGAGTGTATTAAAACTGTGTGACTGACAGGTCTCAAAATGTAACTGCGATAGGGACAGCATTTCTAGAAAGGTTTGGAAAAGCTTAGTTCTTCACCCAACTCTGATTACTTTTAACAGCACCCTTGGAGTAAACAAAAACTAGCCAGCAAACATTTGCAGCCTGTGCAAAGGCTGAGGAAGCACAAGGCCATGGAGACTTGCAGCACCTGAAGGAAAGCGCTGGGGATGCTTAGTAAGCTGGACACTGCCAAGCGGAGGCTCGCTATGCACTTATACAGCAAAGGAAAAATGGAGGCTATGTTTGCAAGGTGCAAACCTGGAGCGCAGTGACTCTGACAGCAGTTTAACGATCTTTGGCTGGATAACTTACTGAACCTCAGTATCTAGTATGTTTGTGACTCTAAAGACTAATGTGATGCTTAAATTTACAAGCTGAAGAATTTCAGGCAGTATCAACAGAACTGTATTTTACACAGGAGATGCTTTTATGGTGCTTTCCAGTTAGTCCAATATAGAAATTGCAGGAGATCCATCTGGGAATAACTAGAAGAGCAGAAAACTCTTGTAGTGGGACACAGGCAGAAAAAACCCGTCTGAAGAGTCAAGCAGAAGGATGGGAGCTGACTAGACTGCAGATCATGAGTATCTCCCAGGCAAAAGGGAATGAAGTTGAAAAAACTTTGTATTGATTTCAAAAAACATGTAACATGTTACAGGTAGTAGAAGCCAGGCCATTTCACACTTAGGTTTTCAGCTGGAAGGATAAAACATGACAGCATTTACCAAGAGTTGTGATGGATTCTTGCCAAGAATTCTCTACAAGATACTAGAAAACTTCTCTGTGATAATGCTATTTTATTGGCTTATATCTATGGATTTATGACAACTGTATTTAATGAGTCTCTTTAAATGGAGCATTTTGAATGAAAGTGAACTGTCAGTTTGAGAAAAGGATGAAGAGTGACATGGGGAGAGAGCTGCGAAGGGGGATCTGGGATGGGGAGAAGGCGGAAGGACGGAGGAGAGAGGTGAGGATTTAAAGGGCAGTAAGGAGCTGGCATTTCATCAGCAGTCTCCTGCAGGGCAAAAACTAGTTAGGAAACAACACTGATAGTGTCGGACGGCAGACAAAAACATGGGAGCCTTTCTGTTTCACTGAAAGAGGGGAGTCCTGTGGCAATGCCTAGAGAGCTCTGTGCTTCCTCCCAGCTTGGGTACAACCTCAAACTCTGAGAATCCTACTTGCTTCTCTGTTACTCCAGAAGAGACATGTAGGAGACTCCCCCAAATGGCAGAACTAAATCTTTTAAAGGGTACTTTTATGGGCATCTTCTAAAAAATGAAGATTAAAATTAACTCAGCTTTCATAGGGCAAAAAAGAGAAATCCTAAGAGAAAAATAAACTGAAACCCATTTACAAGGCATGGAATATTTTGGTTGGTTGGAACACTACTTCATGGATCTCTCTTTCCGTTTTCTTTTTCCCCATCTTCTTCCTCTCTGTGGCTGAAGTTTCTGCATCACGAAAGGGGTATTTCACATACCGTTTTCTGTTTGAAGCTAATAGGAACTGTCTGTGTTCATGGACCAAAAATCTCAGCTAGAAAGTGAAAGTTATCCCACATAAGTGCGGGACGAGAACGCGCGCTAACCTCTGAGCTCGGTACTTTGATTCTGGTACTTGCCAGTAACGCTACATGCTTCATGCCAGGAGTTAAGCAGCACAACTTCCAACCTCAGTACTTTTATCTCAATACTTCATAATCTGTGTCTGCTATTTATTAAAGAAATTTATGAGTTTTGACATAAATTACTTATTAATCTCTCGGGAGATTAATTCTCTCATTTCTTTGCCAGGTTTCCTGGAAAAGAACTGAAAATTGCCTTGCAGAATAGATAATTTAGGGTTGGCTTTCTGTTTTCATTATTCGAGGTTGTGTGGCAGGGATATCGGATATTTTCTGGTAAAAATCAGTTTAAGAAAATCTTCAGTATCTTTAATGTGAACTAGCTTTTAATTTGAATATAAACTTCTGTTTAAGTTGCATGCATTCAGACTGCAAAAATTACTATTTCCATCAAAAAGCATCTGCTCAGAAGCATCTTCTCTTCCGGAACATTTTTGGGAGACACAACTATAGAACATAAACAGAGAAATGAAAACTAAATAAAATATGTAAACAAAAATATTTAGGTACAAAGCAAAAGCTGTGTTAATAATGTGAACACTGAGTTAATTCAGCTTGTTGGAGAACTCTGCTGAAGTCATTTATGTGCCTGAAACTATGGAAATACGCCAGCACCCCACGTTAAGCCAAATCATGAGTATCCAGTCAATGAAAGACTTAAAAACTTAAGTTCTTTACTGTGTTCAGGACAAGTCATGGTTTATTTGAACAGGACACTGACTCCCAGTTGTTACCTTGCCTTTGGACATTGCTACAAATTATGAATGTCCTTTTATTTTTCTGACAATGTGATACGCACAGATAGGCGTTACATGACACTGCTCGAAAGACTTTTAATAAAGCATACACCTGGATAACCAGATGAAGCTCCGTGCAATCAGTGTTTGGAAATGTGTAGGTTTCAGGAAAAGCTTTGATATCCAAGCTGGTTTTAAGCTGAATTGTGATAACAACAATGGGTGCTGTGATTTCAAAGTCCTGCTGGTTTTATTGACAACTGGTGTCAGTGGGGACTTACGAAAATGTAGTGACTTGTGCTGACAGTGGGAAATGTCTCAAACTGACTGATGTAGATGCCTTTAATGTTAATTGGGAGGGGGCAGGAGGTCCTGTTTTCAGTTTCATAATTTACATGGATGTTCTGTAGGACTCTTGCAGCAAAACTTCCACCTGTGTCTTTGAACACTTGAGCGTGGCGTTCATGCTCGCTCGCTGTTCGCTTCTGACGCAAGGCATGTCTGAGACTCTGCTATACTTGTCTCCAAGTTGGTGACACAATTCGGTGAGAAAACCTGCTGAGCCTGTCAGGCTGGCCGAGATTTTGGGCCGTACTGGCCTAACATGCTCCGCTATTTGAAAAATGTAATTGGAGGTTTTAGCCGTGTTCCCGAAGCCTCTCTGTCTGCAGAGAAAAACAGGTTTTAACATTGTTCTTTCCTTTTGCTGCTGCACTTACTTGTCTATAGGACATATCATGTAAGTCAATGACTCCCATAGCTTGACCAAACACTTTTGTTGCAACTGCTCTGAAGCAGAGGACAGATGTAGAGCTCTAATAAACTTGCTGGAGATGGAGATTCAGAGGTTTTAGCACTTTCTGAACTTAATTTTAAGACCATTGAAAGATAACGTGAGTCTTTGGGGCAGTTCCTTTGTCACTGGTAAAGAAAGAAGAAAACCCACATACAATAGTGTCTCAGATTCCATGTTACTGAATGGAATTTTCAGATATTTGAAATCTTATTGTAGTTGTCTGTAGCAATGTAAATGAAGAGTAGCTTGCAATCAGTGACCGCATAAGGATATTTATGTAGTCCCCAGCTTTGGCTTTGTGGAAATATAAGTACCTACCCTTGTTAGTGGTGCTGCTGCTTAACATATTTTTGAGTATGCAAAAATGGTATGATGAACTCTTACTCGAATGTGTGTGTTGTGACCAAACTCACTGCTACATTAAATTATCTTGGGTTCATCATTAATGCTAATTTGCAGCAAGCTATAATGGTCCTTTTTGTTTTAATTCTTATGAGTACCAAAACCCAAGGGTTAAGGGTTTGGAGAATGTTAAAGCATTCCCTTACCAAAGCAACTTGCAATGAAATTGAATCTATTTCTCCACAGAAATAAATTACTTGGGATATAATAGTTACAATTTTCTCCTACTCTTATTTTTTTCTTTCTCAGTGAAATGGGACGTGTTATCATAAATTATATATTTGAGTGTAATGAAGAGAAATGTCCCTTAGTATGCACAGCCAGGGTCACTATTGATAACAGGTGCCTCACGCAAAGCATGCAGCACAAAGACGTGGAAGAAAAACACAAAGCACAGAGATGGCTTTGGGGAAAAAGGGGGACGACTATCCAACTCCTTGTCTGTATGTGAATCGCTTGTACTGTTACCAATATCTTGTGTTATCTCTACTTAAGAGCCTATAAATATTTCCAGGAGCAGATCTTCTTGAGAAACAAACGTTAGGCCCCATGCCAAATGCATCTTGGAGTGGTTCCCCAAAATAGAACAAGTTTCAGGGCGAAGGGGAAAAAGGTGAACTTTACCAGCACTTTAAATAGTCAGGTTGCTGTAATCTCGTGGCGGTTGAGGAGGCCACTCGTGAGCAGCTCGGTTGCCTGGGCAGTGGGCATGTGCTGGGTAGGTGAAGGCTGTCCCAGATGTCTCCAAGACCTGAGTTCGGCTCTTGCTCCAGGTCACGCTCTCATGGAAGCTATGTTTTCATCATCGACTTAGGGGGAGCTAAGGGAGACTTGGTTACGGTTGTCCACTGTGAGTATCTATGACTGCCTCAGGTCGGTTAAGGTTTTGGAGTACCCAGGGTACACTTGGGAGTTGTACAGCAGCACCTTTGGGCTGGGATTTCAATTACCGAGAACCTTGCCCACTAAAAACTAGCCTTTCTTTAGGACAAAAGCAAAAGACCTAGAAGTCCAAGAGCTCCAGCAATACCGTGTGATTCTTTCAAAGGATGCAGTGATAAGGAATTTATCTTCTTACGACAGTTTTCTGCTCCCAGAAAAGGTCATTTTTTGGCAGGGATTTGGCATTTAATATTGCAGCGCCTGAAGAATTTAGAATTTTTTTTCAGTTTTACAATAATTTGTTACCTTCTTTAGGTGACAAGTGTCCATAGGGTTAATGGGTTCAGTGGCTTTGTTAAACATCAGTGGTTTAAGAATGACTGTTTTAAAACAAACACTTTTCAAGATCTTTCTTAAAGGAAATTAGTCTTTGGCGAATAAAAATAAAGCCCAAATCTATCTGCCTGGATTAGGGTTAAATCAGCATTTAGTGCTGGGCTTAAGAGAGCTCATTGCTTCAGTTTCATTCTAACCTGAATTTTCATTGGGATTATGTTAGAGGGAAATTCACTGCTATACAGAAAGTCAATATAGGCTTGAGCATCACCCACGTGCCATGCAAACCCTCTAGAAGTAACCGCCAGAGATTAAAAGATTTAAGACCTGCATTGCCTTTGGTATTAAAGTTCCTAAAACTAAAAAAAAAAAAAAAAAAAAAAAAAAAAATCCCTTGGCTCTTTTTAAAACTCAAAGTTCTACAGTGGGCATGTTACACTGTCTCTAAATAAATATTTGTTGAGTGACTGAATGTTAACTACTAGGCATTGGTATCAGCTTCAGTATTGCAAAAATCTTCAATCACAGCTTCCCACCTCTGGACACGGTGCTTTTGCTCTTGTTTATATTGCTCTTCCTCCTCCTCTTCGATGATAACTGTTTCTTGGGGGCAGGAGGTAATGAGTATTAAAAACATCGCTACAAAATTTGGCTTTTAAAATCCACCCAGAGGAACAGTTTCCCTTCCCATCTCCTAAATGTTACTGTTGGTTTTGCTGGCTTTGAGTAAAACACGCCTCTGGTGATCTTGCGTCCGTGTTTCCTTCTCAGAGCTACTGCCAGGGAGCAGGAAGAGGCTGCAGAGCTCTTCTGCCCGACGCTAGCGCTGACAGCTACTGCCGGTAATACGGAGGGTGAAGTAAATAGGTTAAAATAGAACAGGAGATATTATTGCATTATATACCAAGAAGCATACAGTAACAGACTATATTCCTAGATTAAGCTCAGTCCTCTTCAGTAGTTTTTTTAAAATATGCTGGAGTCTCACATGTGCCCTAAGTCTTTAAGCTTCTGAGTGCTTGCCCTGGCTGCCCGGCTGTTACTTGCATTCTGCCTGATGAATCGGGGTCCTGCTTAGCGAATGTGTTCAGCCCTTACTCTCCACAGGCCAATAAAAACAAAAGTAACTGTGAAACATAGTATTCCTAAATAATAAGCTATTGAAGGTCAAGGGAAAAACCCGAAACAAAAGCCTTCTTCATTTAACAAGCTGGATTGCATCTGTTTTCTCCTTGGTTTCTTGGTTGAGCTTTCCCAAAATTTCAAAATGATGGTTCCCAGTATCATGACAGGAGTGTTTCTGTGTACTTATTCATCATCGGCTTTCTTTCTAAACTGATTTTATTGCAACACATTGCTATGTTAATTAGACTTTCTTTTGTTTTACCACCTTTCCTTGGGATAGACCCAAGACATCTCAGTACGTCATTTTGAAAAAGGCTAAAAGATAAGCTGAGTAATTTTAAGCCTTTTAATATTTACATGTACATTCCCAACATTTTGGCCATCATGTCTTTTTTTTCATGGGAGCGTGATGACTGAAATGTCTGGAATGTGTCTGTAAGTAATCAATGCCACAAAACGCCAGAGCTTATCTGTGCGCCTTGCTTGAAGGTGTGCACTCAGTATTTGGAAGCTCTCAAAGACATCTTAATGTATGCCCTCAAAACTACTTTTTAAACTGGCTGGTCCAGTATTGCCTATAGAGTGTGTATTGCTTTCTGCCTAGGGTAACGGGGGAGTGCTGTTATAAGTTGTTCTTAATATCTGCTCTTGTACAAGAGCAATATATGTGTCTTAATATATGTTCTTGTATAAGAATTCTCTCTCTAGCATGAAACACTAGCAAGAGGCAAAGGAACCCTAAAGACTCCACAGGTGTGCAAGCTAAGGTGCTGTTCCTTACCCTGGCAAGCTGTTGGTGCCACTGTAGAGAGAGGCACCTGATTTGGCAGAAGGTACAGCTATACTAAGACACAGGTGCACACCGGTAATTATGAAAGAAGGCATGAGTGAGTGTAAGTCACTGGTTGCACAAGGAACAGTACTTCTCCCCTCCCCCGCCCCGTTCAGGCATTTTTTTTCATATCTCCATCTGAGTAGTCCCTACTTTCTCCTGTAGACCTTTTGTATTTTATCCAGCTTATAAATATCACTTTTTTCCTACTAACAAATTAATCCGAAGTTTGATATTTTTCTGTCTCATTTGCTATCACGTGTAATAAATGTTCTGTGGCTGTAACTTACTCTGGTATGAACCAGTGAAGAATCCAGTCTCTTTCCTTCAAAGGATCAGCTGTGTTGCAGTAACAGGGCTCTCCTTTCTCCCCTTCCCTTTCCCGTAATGTCATTATTTGTTATTACAAGCATCAACTTTTTGCTGTCATACTTTCTCATAGTATTGAGGAGCCAGAAAAAGAAAGAAAACTAACAGGGATTATTGATGAATCTGAAACACTTCATCCTCTCAGCAATCTGTTTTTAATAGCTGGTTTTAATTTGAATAATAATGCCTCTGCTGCAAGGGATGGAGTATCCATGTATTCTTCTATCTACTCCGGAGCAGTAATTGCTGAACCATGTTGAACTTCCGTGTGTTTTACCAATACTCCTCAGTCAGTGCAGGCGCCAGTAGCATGCATACATAAAACAAGGTACTAGAACTGCTTTCACTTCACTCACGGTAGCTATGCGCATTCAAACTGGTGCAAGTGCTGATTTGGATGGTTGATTACATACATATGCACATCCTGAGAAAACACAATGTAGCATAACTGGTCCTAAATCAGTGGTGTGTTTCAGAATAAATGGCAGTAATCAGGAGCTTGCCTGCGTCTTGTTTGGGTGAACACCAGAAGGGTGAGCTGAGTGCCAGGGGCCCAATCACTACCACATGCAGATTTTCTAATTTCTCGGTGTAGTTTAAACTTGAGGGCGGGTCGTGAAAATTGCTGACACGCCACTGGTTTATTTTTGTAAGTCATCTTTGTGTTTTTTCCCTAGAGGCAAGTCCAAACACAGGTGACATAAACTGGTCCCCTGTAGACTTGAAGGGCCCTTCCAGAACAAGCAACTGCTATCCCAGCAGATGTTAATGAGTCATTTCAAATACCTCATCTGAAGGTTGCTTTTAGGAAATCAAACACTTTCTGTTCCTATAATATCCCTAAAATAATTCTCATAGGATCAATGTGGGTCACCTCCTATAATTTCCAGAATAGAGTGGACAACATAACCACTTACATTTTCTCTGACCACCAAGAGTAAGGAAGCCCCATCTGTTATGTTGATTCGCCTGGAGATCTTGATGTTGGGGGGCGGGGGAGAAGACAAAAGCTGTCCCTGCTAAGGTCAGCTCATGAAGTTTTGAGTACTTTTTCCCCTTCCATGAGCTTTTCTCTGAGTTGTACCTGCTAAGCTAAGTGTAAAATATAGAAAAATTAAGATAAAATGTAAGGACTAATAGAGGAATAGGAAACAGAAAGAACTCTTACAATGGTGACAGTAATAGGACAAACTGTGCTTACTGTCAGTTTGAGGTTTTTATTGGCTTTCCTGGCAGTTGCCATCTCCTGCAGATGAAATATTGCACCTCTGTAGAGTAAATGCATTCACGGTGTGGCTCCTACTGAAACTTCTGAGTAGTCTAAGAACAGAGAAAGTCTACCTTAGGGCGGATACTACTCTTAGTAAATATTGACTGATCATAAAGGAGATCAAAGCAGTAATGAGGTGCATTTGAGAATAAAATGGTGTGATTCTCTCTACTGTTTTCCAGCAAGGAGAAAACTTTCTACATCCCTGTAGGTGCCGTGGGGTCCCTTATGGTCGCAGGGTGGATCAAGTAGACTGACAGTGCTTTTAAATATATATTTGATCTTTCCCTTCCTGAATAGTCATGGGAAAGAGAGGGAATTAACAACTAAAGTAAGCTCCAGAAGACAGACCATTTGTTTTCCTCGTGGTCCAGATGGGGTCCATTGTTTCAGTTGCCAGAAATAATAGTATAGACAGCTTCAGGAACTGAAGTTGCGAGGGAGCTGTAAGAATCACTTGGTCTTGCTTTGCCTTACTGATGCAGCAGCAAGATTCTGGTTTTGCTGGGCGTTGATCAGCGTTGAAGCCCACCAGTCTGTCTCCACAGAGGAGGACAGGTGATGGTTCTTGAGCAGCGCTTAAATGTGAGTACTCCTGTTGTCGAAGCACCCTTAGGCCTCGCCGGTCAAGAGAGCAAGAGATTTAGACTGTTAATCAACTACACTATATCCATGTAGGCAGAGCCGACAAGAGTTAGGCCAATGGGCTAGATCTGAAATATTTGAAATTCACTGAGTGGTTTAGATTTAGCCAGTTTGAACCATGTCTTGTCTGATTTGTGAAGGCAAGTTGTTTATCCAAGTGAAGTGCTTTAAGATACAGCAAGGAGCATTGACATCAGCAGAGATCAATGAAGAATGAAGAGGTCTATTTAATCTAGGAAATGAGTGACTTGGCTCTTTGATCCTATTGCATTCTCTTATTCCCAGAAGGTTAAATTTAGTCCTGCATACACAAATTCTGTTTGACTAAGTTTACTTAGGTTTTAAATATTTGTGGGCTTCTTTTGTTTAGGTTCTCTTGTATAACAAGGAAAAAACCCCAACTGTTACCACATAATTAGGCTGTTGCTGTGTAAGCATGTGTAGCTCTTTTCAGACTTGAGAGCAGAATATGCAAATTCAAACCCAAATGCATTTCTTTAAACATTCATATTGTATAAAAGGAAAAAAACCTCTGACCCATTGTACACAAACCAGCCTACGACATGGCACAGGGAAATTGCTCAAATTTGAATAATCAAGAAATAAATCTAGTTTGGCTCACTGTGCTTGCAGTACTTCCATTTTCCAGAAGTACGGGAAACCCGGTGCAGTTTAATGCAAAGGTGTGCATTTTGGTTTGAGATGTAAACATGTAAGGTAAGCCTTAGAAAACATGAGTGTAAGACGGCAGTTTCTACTGTGATGAAAGACAATCTCAGAAAAATTCTCATAATCCCTTGCCTAGCAAGGTTAGTTGCTTTGGTGTTACGTTGATCTTTGCTGCAGCACACCATAGCAGGTGCTAGCGTGAGATGAGCTTTGGCTGTGGCAAGAAGTGCCATACTGCGCTGTGCGTCAACAACCAGGAGTTTTAAAAGTGCGTAAGTTGAAATATGCAGTGTGACAGAGAAAATAAAACTGAAAAACCAGGGCGAGGAAGGAAGGCTCATCAAGGCGTCAGAAGTGCGGTCCCCCCCTCTTTGGCACATCCCTCTGCCCCCGACCGCTGCCGCCCTCCCTCCCTCCCCCCCTCTGTGCGTGACCGGTACTGAAGCAAGAGGGGGATAGCTCGAATGCATAGTCCCAAAGCTAGCACGGTCGTTACTATGAGCGCCAGTCGTGCAGGACGCTTGCTTGCTATTATTTTTTATTTATTTTTTTAAACAATCCCCGCTGCCTCGTTGGGCGCCCAAGGGGCGAAG
>NW_009208635.1:0-2966 GCF_000690835.1 Fulmarus glacialis
AGGTTCTTAGGGACATGGTTTAGTGGGCAGTGTTGAGTTGATGGTTAGCCTCAATGATCTTAAAGGTCTTTTCCAACCTTAATGATTCCATGATTCTATGATTCTCTGACTGTATCAGAAACTCTCCACAGCTGAGGCTGGGAACATACTCCTACTGCCTGGCCCAGGTGTCAAGTAGAATAACACTGAAACATTGAGAATTTTTTAGTAATCACCACCTGGGACTGTGGCCAGGGTGGAAATTTACAGATGACTAAAGCCAGTCATCTTGCGAACCTATAAATGGTGGTCCTAAGTGAGACCCTTTCAGCTCTCCTGGACCATAGCAGGCTGCGCCCAGCATCTCCCTCTGAGTGGGATGCCTCTCAGAGCTTGCAACCTCTCTGGTCTGCGATATTTGGAGGACCGCTGACAAAAGCTGACGACAGGACCTGGGCTGAATCCCTTCACTCCTCGACGCTCACCCTCACTCATGAGAGAAAAGCTGAGACATTTCACATGAATATTTCTTCACTGAACTCGAGGGGAATTTTTAACAGGTATACCTTTTGTACATTTATATATATATATCTCTGTCTATGTGTGTGAACTAATAGTAAGCATAATCTGTAATTAAGTCGTGATCATAGTAGACTCTACTAACACTTACTTGGTAAATATTAAATTAGTTAATGATTAAGTGCTGCTAAAGTTTGTTAATGATTAGTTAATGATTAAGTGCTGCTAAAACTGTGAATGAACCCTAGACTGCTGCTAAACACATATAATCCCTAGGATATAAACCCTTAGACATAAGGGTTTTCTTTATATGTTTCATCCGTGTAGTAAGTAATAGAGTGAACCTTGCCATCGAACTCTGTTAAGTTTCACCTTTATCTCTATTAAAATCACTTTCTGCTAATACCTTTG
The DNA here is from genome assembly GCF_000690835.1 of Fulmarus glacialis. Classification (NCBI taxonomy): domain Eukaryota; kingdom Metazoa; phylum Chordata; class Aves; order Procellariiformes; family Procellariidae; genus Fulmarus; species Fulmarus glacialis. The sequence continues at coordinate 910 of NW_009208635.1, forward strand.
ATGGTGATTCTTCGGGCAGTCTCTAAACCACTCATTCATGACAGCTGAGTATAACTTCAGAAATAAAAGCTATAGTCACCCTCATTCCATAAACAATACTCCTCCTTCCCACCTGCTGCAAAGTACATTGTTCATTAAATCCTTCTGTCCCTTTGGGCCTTCAGAACCATCTACTGATTCTAGCCATTAAAGAAATGATACTGTGTCTGTGTATTGTTTAGAAACATCCCCACATCTGTGAAATCTTAATTCATTTTATGTAGTTCAAACTATATAACTTTTTTTTTCAAAGTATTTATGTTTTTCTCTGCCTTTTGGTCCTTTTTTGTTTGAACTCCTTTTTCAGTGCGCATTATAGACAGTATTTTATCTCTCACCACAGCCCTCAAACATCTGTTTCTAAAACTCAGTTTGATTAAAAATAATAGTTTTGTTGTGTTAATCATTATTTTGGTAATTCTTCTCCCCACTCTAGCTATCTATTAGCATAAAACACAGTAATTACCAATAATTCGTATTTGTGGCAGTGTCGACAAGCCAGATATTCTTGGCTGGGTAAAGGAAAGCAGATGTAACACATTTTTTCCTTCTATGATCTCTAGTAGCTATTATGCATGTGTATTATTCTTTGCCTCAGCCAGATAGAAAAGGTGCTTTCCTTTGTGGGGAAAAAAATTTTTAAAAAATCCTTTCACCATACTACCTTTTGTGAATTCACAGTGGAATCACATCTGTGGTTAAACCTGAGATACATTTTTCAGAAGAATCAAAGCAAAAAAGAATTCTAATCCCCTATTTTCAAAAGTGATTTAAGGACAGGTTTTTGGAGGCATTAATTTATTTTGAGATGCAGAAACACACTTGACTGGATTTATGGGAGCATGCAAGGAAGTCAGGTGTTGAAATACCTACAAGATTTGAAATTTTAATTATTTATATGCAGTCTGAACCATTACTAAAGCAAGAACTTGTGTGCACTTATAAATACAACTTGATACTAATCTGAATCTTAGGATTCCAAAATACATTCAAAAATCTGATCCTTTATAGGTGAAAGCCTGGAGAACACTACTAACTTGTGCTAGCAAAAGCTGGTCTTTGTTACTATTGGTTTACATATATCTAAGCACAAATGTGATGTTAGCCAGCAAATAAAATGATCTCACCAACATCCCAAGGCCAAAAAACTGCTAGCAAAATGTCGAGGTAAATACATTAGCAATGTTGTAATTACACGCTCTGGGCCCACATGTAACATGGGCCATATCTTTTGCTTACACAACACAGAACACCCTGCACTGGCAAATACAGTCAGTCAAGTGTGCATATGCTATGACAGTGCCTGAGTCCCCGCAGCTGAAACCTGACCGAGGCTTGGCCAGCTGGAGTTTATGATACAGACATCACCTAAATTTCCTCTGAAAGATTATAAGACTTTGGCACCATAATGCTTAAAATTGTGTTAGAAATTGGGACTTGCATCTCCTTGTGAAAACTGTACCCTTATGCTAGGCAATCTGGGAAAAATTTTTGCAGAACCTCCAATTCAGTTTAGAATTAATAATACTAAAATCACATAAAAACTTAAAACTATGGCTTGCAGCAGGAAAGACTTTTCTTTAGAAGAAGGAAAAGATAAATATAAAAGTGAACACTGAATATACATTCATGTTCTGACGAAAGCCAGAAAGCCCTGTATGCACAACCTTATATACATGAACTGCTATCACGGCACTTCCCTTCTCCCTAGTGCCACTTCCCACCAAAATCACAATCAGAGGGGACACGTACCATATTTTCCTGGGATCATTTTCTGTTCAGTTGTGCCAGCGCTGAAGCAATATTAGCAATTATGGTTCTCATTCAGCCATGAGTTGCTCACACATCTCAATAGCATTGCACTGTACTGAGCTTTAAAAGTTTTGATGGCTGCACATTTTTTGTTGACTTCCTAAGTTTGGAAATATTAATGGTAAAAGAGCTTGGTAGAATAGAATTATAGAATCATAGAATATCTTGAAGGGATCTATAAGGATCATCGAGTCCACCTCCCTGCT